>NW_027394894.1:0-12862 GCF_049309525.1 Garra rufa | reverse complement strand
CTCGAACTCTTTTTTGTACTCTATATCTCTCCAGAGATTAAAAAAAAAAAAATACAGAAACAGAAAACAACAAAACAAAACTATCACAGTAAACTGGATATAAATATCAGACAGAAGATGATCCTCATGACAATACAATTATCTCTGAGCCAGCGGCTGTCAAACTATGAAGTGACTCTGACTTGTGCTTACTGCAGGGTTATTCTAAAATATGGGGTTTCACAAATGACAAAGCAAGAAATCAATACGGTCATCAGACTCAGCCAGAGGCTGCCATAAAGCTTTCAGTCGGTAGAGAAATATAATAGCTACAAGCCGAACACTATGAAATGTTTTGGAATGAAACTCTTTGTGAAAGTCTTAAAGAAGTGTTTATTTAAAGGGGTCATGTCATACATTTTATAATGGTGTTCTTATATAAATTTTTGACCTTTTGCAGTGTTATTTTTGAGATAGTGTTAGTTATATATTAATGATTTTTAAGATTTTCAGATTAGTTTATAGTTTTGTATTTTCCATTTCCTTTTTTTTCACACTGCAAAAATGCTTTTCTTGCTTAGATTTTTTGTCTTGTTTCTTGTTTAGAATTTTATTCTTGAATCAAGGAGGATTTTCTAGACAAGTAAAAATTATTTTCTTGTTTTCAGAAAAAACAAGTCAAAATTAAATGAGGTTTGCTTAGAATAAGCAAAATAATCTGCCAATGGGGTAAGAAAAAAATCATATTTCAAACAGAAAACAAGATTATTTTTTTTACCCCATTGGCAGATTATTTTGCTTGTTTCAAGCAAAACACTTGTTTTTTTTCTGAAAACAAGAAAATAATTTTTACTTGTCTAGAAAATCCTTTTTTATATATATTTTTAGATATTTTGACTGGAAACAAGGCAAAAAAATCTTTTTTTTTCTGAAAACAAGACCATTTTAACTAGAAAATCCTTCTTTTTTATATATTTTTAGATATTTTGGCTGGAAACAAGGCAAAAAAATCTATTTATTTCTGAAAACAAGGCCATTTTAACTAGAAAATCCTTTTTATATATATATATTTAGATATTTTGTCTGGAAACAAGGCAAACAATAGATTTTTTTTTCTTAAAACAAGGCCATTTTAACAAGAAAATCCTTCTTTTATATATATTTTTAGATATTTTGGCTGGAAACAAGGCAAAAAAAATCAATTTTTTTCTGAAAACAAGGCCATTTTAACTAGAAAATCCTTCTTTTATATATATTTTTAGATATTTTTGGCTGGAAACAAGGCAAAAAAATATTTTTTTTCTGAAAACAAGACCATTTTAACTAGAAAATCCTTTTTTATATATTTTTAGATATTTTGGCTGGAAACAAGGCAAAAAAATCTAAGCAAGAAAAGCATTTTTTGCAGTGTGCTGAAAATGAAAGGGAAATAAAATGGAAAATACAAAAATGTAAACTAATTTGAAAATCTTAAAAAATACATAATATATCTAACACTATCTCATTTTTTATTTAGGTTCAGTTTTAGTTGTTTTAATGCATGAAGTTTAAATAAATTAAAATGAGAAATGTTGCCTTGGCAGCTGAAATTGTATTTCGCAGTAAATTGCAAATTGAATTCGACATTATTTTTAACATTAAGATCGATTTATTTATACCATTTAGAGGTTGTTTTATGGTTTTAGCTAAAGTAATTTTTATTTATTTATTTACAGTTGAGGTCAAAAGTTTACATACACCTTGCAAAATCTGCAAAAATGTTAATTATTTGACCAAAATAAGAGGGATCATACAAAAAGCATGTTATTGTTTATTTAGTACTGACCTGAATAAGATATTTCACATAAAATTTTTTTACATATAGTCCACAAGAGAAAATAATAGTTCAATTTATGAAAATGACCCTGTTCAAAAGTTTACATCCCCTTGATTCTTAATACTGTGTTGTACCTGAATGATCCACAGCTGTGTTTCTTTGTTTAGTGATAGTTGTCCATGAGTCCCTTGTTTGTCCTGAACAGTTAAACCGCCCACTGTTCTTCAGAAAAATCCTTCAGGTCCCACAAATTCAAAGTTTTGCAGCATTTTTATGTATTTGAACCCTTTTCAACAATGACTGTATGATTTTGAGATCCATCTTTTCACACTGAGGACAAGTGAGGGACTCAAATGCAACTATTACAGAAGGTTCAAAAACAAAAACACAATGCATTAAATGAGCCGTACTAACTGCAAAAAAAAAAAAAAAATGATATTTAGGCAAAATAAGAAAAATCTACACATTCAAAAGTTTTCACACCCAGCTCTTATTGCATGGTTTTTCCTTCTGGAGCATCAGTGAGCGTTTGAACCTTCTGTAATAGTTGCATATGAGTCCCTCAGTTGTCCTCAGTGTGAAAAGATGGATCTCAAAATCATACAGTCATTGTTGGAAAGAGTTCAAATACACAAATATGATAAAAATTGTGGGACCTGAAGAATTTTTATGCAAAACTGCCGACAGTTTAACTGTTCAGGACAAACAAGGGACTCATGAACAACTATCACTAAACCAAAACACAGGTGTGGATCATTCAGGTAACAACACAGTATTAAGAATTAAGGGGATGTAAACTTTTGAACGGGGTCATTTTTATAAATATAAAAAACTATTATTTTCTCTTGTGGACTATATGTAAAGATATTTTATGTGAACTATCTTATTCAGGTCAGTACTAAATAAAAAATAACATGCATTTTGTATGATCCCTCTTATTTCGGTAAAATAATTAACATTTTCCAGATTCTGCAAGGTGTATGCAAACTTTTGACCTCAGCTGTATTGATTTATTTCATTTTTCAATGGATGCACTGGTGAAAAGCTGTACCAATCAGCACAGAACTATGAGTTCCATAATGACTGGTTTTTCACAGGGCAATGTGTTGGTTAAACTAAAGCAAAGATGTTTTCAAGGTGTGAAATGGTCAATGTACCTTGTTGTCTCCAAGGGTCACAAGCATTAGAGGTGATTATCTGCTTGTTAACCTCATATAGGGTCACCAGCATCTTTGATCATAGTTCAATTCTGTATCAGTTCTGGATCAGAGTCATGCTACAAGCCTTCATTCTCACAAATGTTCAGTTTAATGACTTAATATATATTCTCTGCTTGTGCATTTGCATTCAGAGTCTACTGCTGTCCTGAAGTGTATGTGGTGTGTGTGTTTCCCTGAAGAAGGATCAAAGGGACTTTAGCCACCAGACTTCACCTGTGTGCTATCTATAGAGCATTAGATAATGACCTGACTTCAGAGGTATAAGAACAAAACCTCTCTGTTCCCATGCACCCGCACAGTAACGCCACATTTGATTATTTCATTGCATCAAAGTCACAGTGTTCCAATACAAAAATTATCTCAATGTTTAGAGACCACAAACACACACATCCAAATCATTTCAGCTGTAATATGTCAGAAATGGAAATAAATGTACATTTTCATAATTACATCATAAGTGCACAATGTGTTGAATGGGTTTGTTTAAAAGAGAGTGGAAATTATGAAAATTGTAAGTGGCTGGATATCCAGCTGTGGAAAATGTCATGAAATTACTCATTTACATCCAAAGTTGGATCTTGACCATGGTAGGACACTTGCTGTCTATGCAGGGTCAGAAAGCTCTCAGAAATATCTTAATTTGAAATTTACTTTTAAGTATACTTTATGTGGTAAGTATACAAATATCAGTGTACTAGTAGTATACTTTAAAGTGTACTATTTCAATACTCCATGGGACAAAACTGGCCCACTTTCTAGTAAATAAAAGTATAGTTTTAAGTATACTTTATGTAGTAAGTATACAAATATCAGTGTACTAGTAGTATGCTTTAAAGTGTACTATTTCAATACTCCATGGAACTAAACTGGCCCACTCTCTAGTATAAAAAAGTATAGTTTTAAGTATACTTTATGTAGTAAGCATACAAATATCAGTGTACTAGTAGTATACTTTTAAGTGTACTATTTCAATACTCCATGGGACAAAACTGGCCCACTTTCTAGTAAATAAAAGTATAGTTTTAAGTATACTTTATGTAGTAAGCATACAAATATCAGTGTACTAGTAGTATACTTTTAAGTGTACTATTTCAATACTCCATGGGACAAAACTGGCCCACTTTCTAGTAAATAAAAGTATAGTTTTAAGTATACTTTATGTAGTAAGCATACAAATATCAGTGTACTAGTAGTATACTTTTAAGTGTACTATTTCAATACTCCATGGGACAAAACTGGCCCACTTTCTAGTAAATAAAAGTATAGTTTTAAGTATACTTTATGTAGTAAGCATACAAATATCAGTGTACTAGTAGTATACTTTTAAGTGTACTATTTCAATACTCCATGGGACAAAACTGGCCCACTTTCTAGTAAATAAAAGTATAGTTTTAAGTATACTTTATGTAGTAAGCATACAAATATCAGTGTACTAGTAGTATACTTTTAAGTGTACTATTTCAATACTCCATGGGACAAAACTGGCCCACTTTCTAGTAAATAAAAGTATAGTTTTAAGTATACTTTATGTAGTAAGTATACAAATATCAGTGTACTAGTAGTATGCTTTAAAGTGTACTATTTCAATACTCCATGGAACTAAACTGGCCCACTCTCTAGTATAAAAAAGTATAGTTTTAAGTATACTTTATGTAGTAAGCATACAAATATCAGTGTACTAGTAGTATACTTTTAAGTGTACTATTTCAATACTCCATGGGACAAAACTGGCCCACTTTCTAGTAAATAAAAGTATAGTTTTAAGTATACTTTATGTAGTAAGCATACAAATATCAGTGTACTAGTGGTATACTTTTAAGTGTACTATTTCAATACTCCATGGGACAAAACTGGCCCACTTTCTAGTAAATAAAAGTATAGTTTTAAGTATACTTTATGTAGTAAGTATACAAATATCAGTGTACTAGTGGTATACTTTTAAGTGTACTATTTCAATACTCCATGGGACAAAACTGGCCCACTTTCTAGTAAATAAAAGTATAGTTTTAAGTATACTTTATGTAGTAAGTATACAAATATCAGTGTACTAGTAGTATACTTTTAAGTGGGCTATTTCAATACTCCATGGGACAAAACTGGCCCACTCTCTAGTATAAAAAAGTATAGTTTTAAGTATACTTTATGTAGTAAGTATACAAATATCAGTGTACTAGTGGTATACTTTTAAGTGTACTATTTCAATACTCCATGGGACAAAACTGGCCCACTTTCTAGTAAATAAAAGTATAGTTTTAAGTATACTTTATGTAGTAAGCATACAAATATCAGTGTACTAGTAGTATACTTTTAAGTGTACTATTTCAATACTCCATGGGACAAAACTGGCCCACTTTCTAGTATAAAAAAGTATAGTTTTAAGTATACTTTATGTAGTAAGCATACAAATATCAGTGTACTAGTAGTATACTTTTAAGTGTACTATTTCAATACTCCATGGGACAAAACTGGCCCACTTTCTAGTAAATAAAAGTATAGTTTTAAGTATACTTTATGTAGTAAGCATACAAATATCAGTGTACTAGTGGTATACTTTTAAGTGTACTATTTCAATACTCCATGGGACAAAACTGGCCCACTTTCTAGTAAATAAAAGTATAGTTTTAAGTATACTTTATGTAGTAAGTATACAAATATCAGTGTACTAGTGGTATACTTTTAAGTGTACTATTTCAATACTCCATGGGACAAAACTGGCCCACTTTCTAGTAAATAAAAGTATAGTTTTAAGTATACTTTATGTAGTAAGTATACAAATATCAGTGTACTAGTAGTATACTTTTAAGTGGGCTATTTCAATACTCCATGGGACAAAACTGGCCCACTCTCTAGTATAAAAAAGTATAGTTTTAAGTATACTTTATGTAGTAAGTATACAAATATCAGTGTACTAGTGGTATACTTTTAAGTGTACTATTTCAATACTCCATGGGACAAAACTGGCCCACTTTCTAGTAAATAAAAGTATAGTTTTAAGTATACTTTATGTAGTAAGTATACAAATATCAGTGTACTAGTAGTATACTTTTAAGTGGGCTATTTCAATACTCCATGGGACAAAACTGGCCCACTCTCTAGTATAAAAAAGTATAGTTTTAAGTATACTTTATGTAGTAAGTATACAAATATCAGTGTACTAGTGGTATACTTTTAAGTGTACTATTTCAATACTCCATGGGACAAAACTGGCCCACTTTCTAGTAAATAAAAGTATAGTTTTAAGTATACTTTATGTAGTAAGCATACAAATATCAGTGTACTAGTAGTATACTTTTAAGTGTACTATTTCAATACTCCATGGGACAAAACTGGCCCACTTTCTAGTAAATAAAAGTATAGTTTTAAGTATACTTTATGTAGTAAGTATACAAATATCAGTGTACTAGTAGTATACTTTAAAGTGTACTATTTCAATACTCCATGGAACTAAACTGGCCCACTTTCTAGTACATAAAAGTATAGTTTTAAGTATACTTTAAGCATAAAAGTAGTAAACTTTGAGTACACAATTAGTTTACATCTATGTTTTTAGTTTGCACTGCAAGTATACTAAAAGTGAACTTATATGTATACTGATACTATTTAAATACTTTAGTACATTTTTAAGTATAGTCTCAGTAAACTACTAGTTTAGTAGATTTATACTGCAAGTATACTCATAAGTGAACTTTACATCATACTTTAAGTATACTACTATGTCCCTGTAGGTGTTAATTTGTATATATTTTGTTATATGAATATCTGAACATACAAAACATCAAAATAAAGAACTGTATCTGCTTGTAAATAAAGACATTTTATTTTAGCTTCATGCATTAATTTTATAAACACCTGAATGTGGGTAAGTTTCATAAATAAAAAATAAATAAATAAACAACATTTAAAAAAAAAAAGCTACAAAAAAGACTATTGATGATAATCAAAACGTAGATGGAGTTGATCAACTCCTCAAAGCTTGATAGTCATTATTACCTCTTCATGAGTCGACATTTTATTTCATAATGTTATACAGTTTACAACGTATACATATATATGGTTTTGATGCTGTTTTATGTCTGATGATTGTTAGATTACATGTGGAAGCATCTGTTGTTTCGGTTTCTTTTTCACTTGTTTTGAAAATTCTGTACAGAAGATGAGCAATGGTATCCCTAGAGTATATCAATAAAAACACAGATTCTCAGAGCACAAGTATAGCTCAAATATATTTATACAACTTTTTCAAAGTATAAGTCAAGTATACTTAAATGTCACTTTAAGTATATTTCTGAGAAGTATATAAAGCAAATTTCTGAGAAGTACATAAAAAGTAGACTTTTTGTTTAAAGGAAGTATACTAATAGCACACTTGAATAAACTTCTTTTTCGTAAGGGATATATTATAATGTTTGCAGTAGCATACAGTACCTGTGCACATTCAATACAATTAAGCACACAAAGGTCACAATCTGTTTCTAATAGCTCCACCTGTCAGCTCACACACACATACACACACACACACACACACACACACACACACACACACACACACACACACACACACACACACACACACACACACACACACACACACACACACACACACACACACACACACACACACACCTGCAAGCATCACTTAGGTCACTCAACCTAATCCTGCACACTTGTGAGCTTTTTGTTTTTTTGGCAGCTTCTTGCTTTCTCTGGCTACCAGCCTAGATCTCAGCATGCAGCAGCAGTGACCTTCGACTGGAGTGCATTGTTCTTGTTACTGAATCATCTTATTTTTGCATGTTTCTCAAAAGTGTGATCACAAACAGAATGTGAATGCCACATTTTGTGGCATTTGAGGGGTGATTAGACATCTTGAAACTACATTTTTACATGTTTGGATAATGTGGTGTTTTGCTTTCACGGATATTTGCCACTATGATGCTAGATTGTTGTAAATATGAGGCAGGACAGTAAAGTGCTGTTTTGTGGGTTGCCATATGGTTTCATACAGATTGCATTAGAGTCTGCTCATTTTTTTGGTACATTCATTGTTGTTGTTGCTAAGACTGGAATTGAGAACCACTGCTCTGACTGGTGGATATTTCTCTGCACAATTGTAATGCAGTTTTTCAGCAGGAAGTCCGCTGTTCAACATGATTATTTAAAAAATAAGCTGAATGGATGGCTTCAAGTAACTAATTCACCTATAGCGGGTTTGCACTTGCGTCACGGCTTGGTCAGTTACCTGGATGCATGTGCATATAGGGTTACGTACTACTGAATACGTTGTTCTGCTAATTGTTGCTGTCTAAACCACAAAAAAAAAAAAAAATGTGTGGAAGCTGCTAAATTATATTAGAGAAGGACTTAGTAAGCAGGAAAGAGAGCAATATTTTAACAAACCCAAGTTAACAAATGGTAAAGATAAAAGATATGTAAAGATATGTACGAGCAGTATTAATTAAGAACCAGGACCAGAAATGATAAGAACAAACACAAATGTTGTCAAAATTCTTGCCCTGAAAATCTTGGTTCCTTTTGGCCAACCACAAACGGCTTTTGTTCCTTAGACAATTCTTTGCACACTTCTCCTTCATTTATTATGACTTGTGGCAGTCTATAGCACTCCAAATGTTTTTCTCTGTCTGACCGCTTAGTACAGCCCAAAACATGACAATAATTGACCATTTTCAGCAGCAATAATCAGCAAAATATATGAGATTGCCATTTTTTTACGTTCAGTGTGCCACCAATATGGCCGATTGATGACACACCATGAAAACACTCTATTAGGGTTCGTACAGATACTGTAAAATAAAATTCTACGACTTTCAAGGACTTTTCAAACACTACTTTTTATTTTCAAGGATATCATTCAGTTCTTACTTATGGTTGGATGTTTTCTACTGTTTAACTAAAAAAAGATAATAAGATTTGCGAAACCACTCTGAAGTCCTGATCTGAATCAAATGATTCGCGATTCGCACTCCTAGGTTCTGATCTAAAGCAAAAGATTTACGAACCCGCGTGAACCATTTCAGATCACAACTCGGAGCTTGGTTTGCGAATCATTCAATTCATGGACTAATTCAAGAACCCACTCTGAAGTTCCGATCTAAATCAGTTGATTCACAATACGCAAAGTTCCAATCTAAGACAAATGACTCAAGAACCCACTTCGAAGTCCTGATCTAAATCAAATGATTTGCAATCCACGCTCCGAAGTCCCGATCTGAAAAATGATTCGCAAACCATTTCAGATCAGAACTCGGAGCACAATTTGCGAATCATTCAATTAGCGGAATGATTCAAGAACCCACTCCGAAGTTCTGATCTATATTAAATTATTTGCAATCCACGCTCTGAAGTCCCAAATGATTCACAACACAAGAAGTCCTGATCTAAATCAAATGATTCTGTGCTCTGAAGTCACGATCAGAACCAAATGATTCACAATACGTAACTTGAGGTTCCAATCTAAATCAATTCATTCATCATATGCAAAGTTCTGATCTAAGACAAATGAAGTCCTGATCTAAATCAAATGATTCGCGATACAAGATTTGAAGCCCGATCTGATTCAAATGATTTGTGATTTGTGCTCTTTGGTTCCAATCTAAAGCAAAATATTTACAACCCGCACCAAAGTTTTCATCTAAATTAAATGATTCACAATCCATGCTCCGAAGTCCCGATCTGAATAATGATTTGTGAACTATTCCAGATCAGAATTTGGAGCACGGTTTGCAAATCGCAAATCATTCAATTTTCAGAATGATTCAAGAACCCACTCTGAAGTTCCGATCTAAATCAAATGATTCACAATCCATGCTCCGAGGTCCCAATCTGAATTAAGATTCACAAACCATTTCAGATCAAATCATTCAATTCAGGGAATGATTCAAGAACCCACTCTAAAGTTTTAAAAAAGCCTAAAATAATTTAAAATAAGCGATGTTGAAATTAAAAAATGAATGGCTTTTTTAATTTAATCTGGTTTTTGCTAGTGAATTGCTTGAAATTAAAAAAAAGTAATGAGTTTGAATCAATCAGAGCAGTTCCAGCTTAAATGACTCACTTAATTGATTTGGTTCATCTGTTCCTCTTCCTGCCTCTTTAGCCATGTTTACACAACACTGTCAGTACTGCTACTGGTTTAGCTCGATAGTTTTATGTTGTGTTTTATGTTTTTAGACTCTTTTTTTAATGTAAGTCTATGGGATTTTTATCCATTTTACTCCAACTGCTTTAGGCACTAAAGATGGGCATGTGGCCAAAACATTTGCTGTTCTCCAGTAAAGGTGTGTGTGTGTGTGTGTGTGTGTGTGTGTGTGTGTGTGTGTGTGTGTGTGTGTGTGTGTGTGTGTGTGTGTGTGTGTGTGTGTGTGTGTGTGTGTGTGTGTGTGTGTGTGTGTGTGTGTGTGTGTGTACCTGGTATTCATCACGTTGTGGGGACCAAATGTCCCCACAAGGATAGGAATACCAGTAAATTTTGACCTTGTGGGGACATTTCTCAGGTCCCCATGAGGAAACAGGCTTATAAATCATGCACAATCAGTTTTTTTGAGGAAGTAAAAGTTTGCACAATCTCCTGTGAGGGCTAGGTTTAGGTGTAGGGTAGGTGTAGGGCGATAGAAAGTATGGTTTGTACAGTATAAAAACCATTACGCCTATGGAATGTCCCCATAAAACATGTAAACCAGTGTGTGTGTGTGTGTGTGTGTGTGTGTGTGTGTGTGTGTGTGTGTGTGTGTGTGTGTGTTTTAATCTTGCACTTGCTTTTCTTTTTTTTTTTGAGTGGGGGGGGGGTATATGGTGTGTGGGCCTTTTTTGAAAATGTGTACATACTTGGGTCATTGTGGTTTATGCGCTTAGTGCTTGTGGACTTTTCAGGTGCGGTGAGTTTTTGCTTCAGTCTAACCGCTTACAAAAATAATAGCACAAATCTCCTCAATAAGCCACATGATTTGAGGTATCATTCCTGTTTCTAGCATGTCCCTCTTCGGTACTTTTGATTTTAATACAGTACTGCATTATGTATTTTGTAGGCCATCCTGAAAGTTCACATCACTGTGATTCCCTCAACAAAAAACAGTTTTCCATTAGCATTTGGATTATTGCCAAAAATAAAAATGCTATGAAGTAGGGCTGTTACGATTTCTTAAATCAATTCAAGAACTCGTATATTGCATTTTGCTTGTGCATTACAGAGACAAGAATCCATAAAATGCATTATTAGACCATTTTCCAAGACTGAATGATCATAATAAAGCATAATTAAATTGTATTTTCACAAAAACTATGATTCAATTGAATCAATTGAAAAAATCAAGTCAAGAATCTGGGTGTGATTCTGGAGTCAGACCTCAGTTTCAGTAGTCATGTTAAAGCAGTAACTAAATCAGCATACTATCATCTTAAAAACATTGCAAGAATTAGATGTTTTGTTTCCCGTCAAGATTTGGAGAAACTTGTTCATGCCTTTATCACCAGCAGGGTAGACTATTGTAATGGTCTCCTCACCGGCCTTCCCAAGAAGACCATTAGACAGCTGCAGCTCATACAGAACGCTGCTGCCAGGATTCTGACTAGAACCAAAAAATCAGAGCATATTACACCAGTCCTTAGGTCCTTACACTGGCTTCCAGTTATGTTTAGGATAGATTTTAAAGTACTTTTACTTGTTTATAAAGCACTCAATGGCCTAGGATCTACATACATTGCAGATATGCTCACTGAATATAAACCTAACAGACAACTCAGATCACTAGGATCGAGTCAGTTAGTAATATCTAGGGTTCACACAAAACAAGGGGAATCCGCTTTTAGCTATTATGCCGCCCGCAGTTGGAACCAGCTTCCAGAAGAGATCAGATGTGCTAATACATTAGCCACATTTAAATGCAGACTCAAAACTCATCTGTTCAGTTGTGCATTTATTGAATGAGCACTGTGCTACGTCCGAACAGTTTGCATTATTTTATGCATAATCATTTTACTGTATTAATTAATTTGAAATCATTTTCTTTTCTTTTTTTTTAAATCATCTTAAATGTTCTTAATTTTGTTTTTATTGTTGTGATTATTATTTTAAATTTTTATGCTATTGTGATTTTAATTCCTTTTTATGTACAGCACTTTGAATTACCATTGTGTATGAAATGTGCTATATAAATAAACTTGCCTTGCCTTGCCTTGCCTAAATGCCATGCTGGTTTACTATATGCGCTTTAATTATTTACACGCGTATAGGTTACGAATGTGTCTCAGAGCGGCTCTGTTCACAGTAAATGCTGCTCCACACAAACTGTTGTCATTTACATGTGTGGAGCATCTCTGCATATTGCTGCGAGTTTGGGTTTTTTATAACATTAATCTGGGAATGCAACATGCGCCATTTAATCAGATTTGTAAGGTAAATCATTTATAAACCTACGCAACCACAGGAGAATACATTGATACCTTTCTCAATGTTTAAATTGTTCATCACGATTTCAAAATAAAAGTTTAAACCCTCGTTTCTTTCATAAAGAAATTTCCAAATATTAAACATTAAGGTGGACATTTGAATTAAATGTTGTTTAGTCAATATTAAATGGATTAAATCGCGCTGTATGTGAAAAAAAAAAAAAAAAATCGTCAAGCCATTGGCGCCATCTGCAGTTATTTGTTAGGATGCATAATGTACATTAGCTACATTGTTTATAATATTCATAATATTTGAGCAGTTTTGTTAAATAAAACCATATGATTACTTGTTTTAGAGACTCCATTTGAACTAAGTATTATTGCTTCATTTCTAAATTTATTTTAAGCCATTTTAAAGGCTATTGATTGCTTCATTTTCATTACC
>NW_027394893.1:0-12881 GCF_049309525.1 Garra rufa | reverse complement strand
GAGTTGGTTCTAAAAACCCCTGGGTTTTTCCAACTCCACTCCAGATAGCACTATTTATAGGATCGAGTGTCGCTAGGCTTCCTCTCATCTAGAGAGTCTTCTTGTAGAAGCCTCCACTCTCCTGAAACTCCTCTTAGGTGGTTATATTGCTTAGGCTCTTGGAGCCTCATGAATCACCTCCAGTGTTTAGTGTAGATAGGTCTCTGACCTCCACTCCCAGAGTTCCCCGCAAAGCACAGACTGTTGCCAGGCTTCCTCTCATTAGAGAGTCCTTCTGGAGCCTCCGCTCTTCAGAACCCCCGCTCAGTATGAAGACTTAATGGTAAGCTTCACTACTTTCTGTAGCGGTGCGTGTAGTTAGGCCTACTCTCGCTTAGAAGTATCAGGCCTCCACTCCTAGGAGTTCCGTGCTTGGGTAGCCGAGCTAGCTGTGACGTCGGCCCAAGCGATTCTCGCTGGTAGTGGGGAGTGATGTTCCTTCTTGACTCCTCAATCAGTCAGTTGTTCACTTACTCCTCAGCATGGCAGCGTTGGTATTGACATTCCCATAGTGTCCACCAGGACGCAGCGTCTCGTTCCCTGTCCTCAGGGAACAGGGGTTACATACGTAACCTAGACGTTTTTCAACAAAACAAACAAAAAAAAAACACAAAGCTAGAAAAGATTTCATGTGCATGTTTCTTTGATTTAGGCACAGTGGAAAAGTGTAGGTCTGGCCTAAAAGCACCGGTTCCTGCAGGATTTTATTTGAAAGATGTCTGGAAGTCTTTTGTATGCAACACTCAACAGTTCAGTCCTGAACAAATGGGGAATTGTCTTAAAAACAAGATTGTCTACTTGTTAGGAGACTCCACCACAAGGCAGTGGTTTGAGTTTTTTGAAGAAAAAGTGCCGGGCAAGTATGAATCAGTTTTTAATATTCAATTTAAGACTTGATAGCATAAATGTACAATATAAATCAAACAAGGAAATGACATACAGAGGCCCCACATGTCGTTCCAAACCCATAAGACCTTTGTTCGTCTTTGGAACACAAATTAAGATATTCTTGATGAAATCCAAGAGCTTTCTGACCCTCCATGGACAGCAAACTAGTCAACAAAATAGTCCATGTGATATCAGTGGTTCAATCGTAGTTGTATGAAGCTACGAGAATACTTTTTGTTGAGAAAAAAATGAACATAACAACTTTATTCAACAATTATTCTCCTCCACAAGACCCTAGCACCATTTTCAGGAGTAGCATAATGCATAGGCATGCTTTGATATGCAAATATCTGCATCAAGATATTTTCCAAAATGGCGCTAGGGTGATGCAGAGAAGAAGAATTGTTAAATGGGTTGTTGAAGGATTAGTTCACTCCTGAATTAAAATTTCCTGATTATTTACTCACCCCCATGTCATTCAGGATGTCTTTTTTTTTCTTTCATTAGAAAAGAAATGGTTAGTTTAAGAATATATTGGCATTAGATGAAAACATCAAAAACAGGTGCACTTTTTAGGCAAATTTGCAAAATGTTGTTACAAAAATGGCTTATAAAGGATCAATGGTTCTGAAAAAAGCTCATGCAGATCTTGTTCTCAGATGCTGCTTGTTTTAATATTTTATATCTAATGCAATCACATCGAGACCTGTGTATAAATCAGTGCAGGGCAGTTCACCCAAAATGAAAAAAGCTGTCTAACTTTCTAAAGCTACAATTTTAATTTTAGTTTCATTTATCTTTATAAGGCTTAAAAAGAATGGACCTCCACACTCATCCTGCAGGTGGGCCCCTGATGGCTGTGGAGTTGAAAAATAACATCATTATTCACTGGAGGCCACATGGTGTTCCTTTGCGATTTCGTAAAACGTTTATTAATGACCTGCATTACATCAGCAATGACATTGATGAAATAGCTGGTGGGCCTCATGCAGTCATTGTCTTCACATACTGTGCTCACCTGGTTTTTCAACCGATAACATTTTATGTGCATGAAGTGTCCAAAATCCGCCAGTCTGTTGTTGCACTGCTGAGCCGTGCTCCAGATACCACCATTGTTATCAAATCTGGAAACACTGCAGGAATAAAGGTAAACTTGCTCACTTTCCAATCATACTTTGTTCAAGCAAGCAATCCTTGTTACATGATGTACCAATAGTGACCATTCAAATTTTTTTTCTCCAAAGTTTGTATCTCTATAAAAAAAAAAAAAAAAAAATATATATATATATATATATATATATACATTTTATATGTCTAAAGAACAAATAATATTCTTCTTCCAAAGGTTGGTTACAAATCAAGTAGTAATAAAGATTTTATCATATGTGTGGCAAACTACCTGTTTGTCACTGGTGAGGGAGCGGCATTGGCCTGCACTCACACTTAAAC
Source organism: Garra rufa (assembly GCF_049309525.1). NCBI lineage: Eukaryota > Metazoa > Chordata > Actinopteri > Cypriniformes > Cyprinidae > Garra > Garra rufa. The sequence goes on along the minus strand of NW_027394893.1, from coordinate 10,505 downwards.
ACATACAAATACACCTCATCCACTTTCCATTCCCCCTCCCCTGTTGAGAAAAAAAAAAACTAAATATGCTGGTTAGATAGGTTTTGATGCTGGGATGCTGGTTTTATGCTGGTCATTTGCTGGTTAATGTTGGTCCTTTGTTGGTTTATGCTGGTCTTTAGTTGGTTTATGCTGATCCCTTGCTGATTAATGCTGGTCCTTAGCTGGTTAATGTTGGTTCTTAGCTGGTTTATGCTGGTCTTTAGTTGGTTTATGCTGGTCCCTTGCTGATTAATGCTGGTCCTTAGCTGGTTAATGTTGGTTCTTAGCTGGTTTATGCTGGTCTTTAGTTGGTTTATGCTGGTCCCTTGCTGATTAATGCTGGTCCTTAGCTGGTTAATGTTGGTTCTTAGCAGGTTTATGCTGGTCCCTTGCTGGTTAATGCTGGTCTTTAGCTGGTTTATGCTGGTCCCTTCCTGGTTAATGATGGTCATTTGCTGGTTTATGCTGTTCCTTAGCTGGTTTAACTCTTTGAGGACTCTTCTGACTTGAGACTGTCTTGTGACTTGAATGGAATGACTTGGTACCACCTCTGGTAATGACCATGCTTGAACTGATATAAATTTAAACCTTCAATGCAGATAAAAATTTATCATTTTGGGGCAAACCTAGAAATAAAGCTCTTTCTAATTCTGATCTGTTTTTTTTTTTTTTTTTCAGGATATTTTTCAAAGTGATTGGCACATGTTGCTGTTGGACACAGTGATGAAGGAGATGTTCAAAGATACTGATGGAGTCATCTTTTTAGATGTCTGGCAGATGACTTCCTGTCACTATTCACCTGAACACATTCACCCAGGACCTGTTATCATTGCTAATGAAGTCGACATGTTTCTCTCGTATGTGTGTCCTACCTGAGGCCTGTTCAAGTTTATTTGGTTCAGTAAGGAAAATGAGAAACTAACAATGGCTGCGTTTCCCAAAAGCATTGGAAGCCTAAGTACACCCACTGAAACCAAATAAATAACCTATAGGCTACAATCAGAGGTGTATAATCCAGGGGTCAGAGAGTAAAAGTCCTGCAATATATTTATTCCACTCATGAACTCAGCCGCTGATTTAACTAATTCGATTTGTTCCACCTACCCTTTTTTGACAATATATTCTGATTCTCTCTGTCTTTAATATTTCAACAAAATGAAACAAGAATTTTGAACCTGGCTTGCTTGCTTGCTTATTTATTTATGTATTTATTTATTTATTCAATCCTATTCACCTGGGTTGTCTTGCCATAAAAATGCATTTTATAAACACAAAGGAGAATGCAGAAAATATAATTCTGCAAACACCAGAATTGTTTTTAATTTACATTTTGTATAATACCGTTTATTTCATTTATGTGTGTTAAGTTGTTCAGCCTTCAGGCACATTGTTCATGTTTTCAGGGCATAAAATAAAGCTCTATAATGCAACAGTTTACAGTTTTCTGTTATTCATTCAGTACTTCAGAGAGAATGAGAATAATTCACAATAAACAGCAATAGGTTTTTAGGTACAAACAAAACTGATAACCTACAGTTATTTATACAGGTTAATTTACCATGAAAACGGCATACAATTTGTGTGTCTGTCCCATTGAAGATGCCGTTTGTTGCGTGATTTATTTAGTTAGTTAGTTAACAGGGACATTGTACATTAATTAAACATTTCTGTAAATGTACCAGAATTAGTCATTCTACAGAATGTAAGTCACCCTAAAATATGTGATTAGAATACATACTATAACCATGTAAATATATTACAGTATCATCTACATGTTTGAATATTAATGACAGGACATGCAAAATAAAGACAATTTATATATAGAGCAAAGAGCAGTGGACCCAAAATAGATCCTTGAGAAAATCTTTGCACCACCTCCTGGTAGTCTCAGCCTCAGACGTCACGCCCACAGAACTTTGGCTAAACGTCTGATTCATATGGTACACTTAACTGGAAACACTTCAGGAATTTCGAAGTCATCATCTGATTAGTTAAACTTGATCGGATTTCCGGGAGACGCGAGTGTCGCGTTTATTTTCGGTCCACCGAGAAACGTTATACAACTTTGCAACTCTTGTGAAAAATTACTGACTTACTGTTTGTTCTCCGTCTTCTTCGTTAACTTTCAGTGCTGCTTATAGTAATGACTGACTTGTTGCACGCCAGTCTGTTGTTGTGGGGACATTTCCACGCCCCAAAACATGACGCTGAATGAAACAAACTGTGATTGGTTGTTTGACATGTCAGTCAAATGGCCTTATGGGGGGGCTTGGCCAATGAAAACATGCTATGGATTCCAGACCTTCAGCCGTCAGTCTGAAGGTCTGGCTATGCGAGACTACCTCCTGGTGAAAATGTGATAAAGCAGGATGATTTTCTGTCTTTCTGAGATTTTAAATATCTAAAAATGATAAAGCCATAAAACGATACAATTAGTGAATACTATTTTGAGTCTTCTGACAGTGTTTCTCTTAAAAAATCATTTGTGGTTGCGCTTTTTTACACACTTATACATTCATACGACCTTACCTTCACGCTGTGGAAATGCAAAGGGAAGACAGAAGACGAGGAGTGCAGCACTGGAAAGGTGAGGAGCTACATCACTTTTGGGGAAGTTCCACTCAAAAACCGAAATAAAACATTTTAAATTGATTGTACTATACAAATAATTGTAAGGGAAACAGGCCAAATTAGCTCAAAGGGAACTGATCCCTATTTTATAGGGAATTTGAACAGAATCAATGTTCTATGGCTGTTCAGAGTTCATGGAACGAGCCGTATAACATCAACTCTGCAATGGATATTAGTATCCAGAATATAGTGAAATCACTATTAACTTGTGAGCACAAAACACAAGATACTTCTCTTTTCTATTAAAAATAAGACTTTATTGGACAAATCTAAGACACATTAACTAACCTAACACATAAACACACACATTCTCACAGGTTGCAGAGTGAAAATATGAAATCCCAAGTTTATAGCAATATGTGCAATTGCTTAGACAACCATCAATCATCTAATTAACCCTTGCATTGAGTCTCTCAATGTGGCTATTAAACTTTATATCAAATGCACCAGTTCCGCTAGAATCTGGAGGTTGTACTTGCATTGCCTTTGTGTCGCATTGTTCCAGAAAGGGGGTTTCCCGAGGTTGCTGATTGGTTGGGAGTTCTGTGGTCATTCGATGTGAATTGACTGAAGGATGATGCAAAGTTGTGGGCTGGTTGAAATTTTAGGTGGGCACAGGCTTAAGGTCGGACTTGGAGGCACGGCAAGCGAAACTTAACTCAGAACATGAAACTCTCACAGAAAAAAAAGAGACTAAAGTAAAAGAAGACGGACGTGAAACAATATCCTCATGTTTTCTTTAGAGGACATGGCTCATGTAGGTGCATATACATGGAAAGGCAGTTTTCTGTGCCATACTGGGAACGTGATGGTATGTTCTCTGAACTGGAAGGTCAAAAGGTCTAGATGGAGCCTGGACTTTGTCCTGGGTGGGGGAGCCCACCAAACAAAATCTCTACTAATGATTTCCTCATGTGATGTTCATGATGTGCATCTCTTTAACCATTAATCTTGGTTACTTGCTCCAAAATTGACAATCTCCTTGGGACTTTCAATAAATGTTCTTCTGTGTCAGTGTTGCGAGCTGTTCAAAGCTCCTAGTTAGTTGGTTAGACTTGCTTCAGACTCATGGCACCAGGGTATCAGAGACAGATTTATGATGTTGTCTGGCTATACTGGGCCTCCTTGTGGAATTTGGCACTTTGGGTTGTTTCAGTACTTAATCGAACCTTCTGATTCTGTCTGATTTGCTTTGATATGCTATATATTCATGATCCATCAGTAGATAACAAATTAATGATTTTTTTACAGTTTAAGGTAAGTTACTTTAAATTTTGTATTGATAGTGGTTAATAAATCCAATAATTTTGTAGCATGTCAAAGAGTTAGCCTTTCCCTTAACTAGGTTTGTTTCCAATTTGCTGAAAGGAACCAAATCAACTTGAACAGGCTTCAGCTAGGACAGACATATGAGAGCAACATGTCAATTTCATTAGCAATGATAACAGGTCTTGGGTGAATGTTTTCAACTAGAAAGTGACAGGAAGTCATCTGCCAGACATCGAAAAATATGACTCCATCAATATCGCTGAACATCTCCCACATCACTGTGTTTAACTGCAATGTGTGCCAATCACTTAGAAAAATATCCTGAAAAAAAAAAAAAAAAACACAGATCAGAATTAGAAAGCTTCATTGCCAAGTGTGCTTGCACAAACAATAATATACATCTCCTACCATAAAAAGTAATGACAGTTAACTATCTATGTAGTAGAAATAAAGGAATGGTTTGCGCAAAAAAATATCTGTTTTTACCTACGTTGAAGGCTTACATTTATATCAGTTCAGACATGGTAATTTCAGCAGGAATTAAACCTATGATTTTGCCGTTGTGAGCACCATGATCTACTGCTTGAGCTTCACTAAAGCACATATCTTTAAGCCCCATGTGTTTCTCGACTTTCAGTGTTGGAATAAAGCATTACAAGTAATGTAAGACATGTAATCAGATTACTTTCTTTATAGGCGGCTGCATATATGAAAAAAAAACACCTAACCCCAAAAAAATTCTAACAAAAGGTTTCTCAGCTGTTTTTTGTAGTATTAGGTGTCCTTAATAACATACTAAAAGTTTACCAAAGTTTGACCACTAGAAAGGTGTCATTTTCAAGATGGCGTCCAAGATGGGCAGAAAACCCTTAAAATATCCTAACTCCTTCATTATTTGACCTAGCCAAGTAATCTTGGTGTCTAACCCAATGTTCTCTGGGTCTATGAATCCACTGGACTCGTCTAAATTGCACAGACATGATTACATACTTATGGAATACATGATGTTGTGAGATTACTGTAAGGTTTTATCTTTGTTTGGGGTGAACCAGAGTTTTAAACGATTTAGCCTATGTCATGTAACTCCTACTCAGTACATGTTTTTGGACACATACAGCTTTTTTTTTCTTCTAAAACACAGACTTGACATTCAATGTAAAAGTTACTGCACCCAAAAGTTCCTTAAATTGAAGCTGTATAACTTTGATCATAAAAAAAACTCTGAATTAGCCCGAACAGAGGCCTGTGTGTGAACCCTCTAAATGGTCACTTATTTCAAGTTGCTTTAATATATAATTGTACTTGTAATCACTTTCAGGTGCATCTCAATAAATTAGAATGTTGTGGAAAAGTTCATTCATTTCAGTAATTCAACTTAAATTGTGAAACTTGTGTATTAAATAAATTCACTGCACACAGACTGAAGTAGTTTATGTCTTTGGTTCTTTTAATTGTGATGATTTGCCTCACATTTAACAAAAACCCACCAATTCACGATCTCAACAAATTAGAATACTTCATAAGACCAATAAAAAAAACTTTTTAGTGAATTGTTGGCCTTCTGGAAAGTATGTCCATTTACTGTATATGTACTCAATACTTCTTTTGCTTTAATTACTGCCTCAATTCAGCGTGGCATGGAGGTGATCAGTCTGTGGCACTGCTGAGGTGGTATGGAAGCCCAGGTTTCTTTGACAGTGGCCTTCAGCTCATCTGCATTTTTTGGTCTCTTGTTTCTCGTTTTCCTCTTGACAATACCCCATAGATTCTCTATGGGGCTCAGGTCTGGTGAGTTTGCTGGCCAGTCAAGCACACCAACACCATGGTCATTTAACCAACTTTTGGTGCTTTTGACAGTGTGGACAGGTACCAAATCCTGTTAGAAAATGAAATCAGCATCTTTAAAAAGCTGGTCAGCAGAAGAAAGCATGAAGTGCTCTAAAATTTCTTGGTAAACCGGTGTAGTGACTTGGTTTTCAAAAAAACACAGTGGACCAACACCAGCAGATGACATTGCACCCCAAATCATCACAGACTGTGGAAACTTAACACTGGACTTCAAGCAACTTGGGCTATGAGCTTCTCCACCCTTCCTCCGGACTCTAGGACCTTGCTCTCATCTGAAAAGAGGACTTTGGACCACTGGGCAACAGTTAATTTCTTCTTCTCCTTGGCCCAGGTAAGACGACTCTGACGTTGTCTGTGGTTCAGGAGTGGCTTAACAAGAGGAATATGTCAACTGTAGCCAAATTCCTTGACACGTCTGTGTGTGGTGGCTCTTGATGCCTTGACGCAAGTCCAGTCTATTCCTTGTGAAATTCACCCAAATTCTTGAATCGATTTTGCTTCACAAGCCTCTCAAGGCTGCGGTTCTCTCGGTTGGTTGTGCATCTTTTTCTTCCACACTTTTTCCTTCCACTTAACTTTCTGTTAACATGCTTGGATACAGCACTCTGTGAACAGCCAGCTTCTTTGGCAATGAATGTTTGTGGCTTACCCTCCTTGTGAAGGGTGTCAATGATTGTCTTCTGGACAACTGTCAGATCAACAGTCTTCCCCGTGATTGTGTAGCTTAGTGAACCAAACTAAGAGACCATTTTGAAGACTCAGAAGACCTTTGCAGGTGTTTTGAGTTGATTAGCTGATTTGCAAGTCAGCATATTCTAATTTGTTGAGATAGTGAATTGGTGGGTTTTTGTTAAATGTGAGCCAAATCATCACGATTAAAAGAACCAAAGACTTAAACTACTTCAGTCTGTGTGCAATGAATTTATTTAAAGGGGTCATCGGTCGCAAAACTAACTTTTACATGTTGTTTGAACATTAATGTGTGTTGGCAGTTTGTGTACACAACCACCCTACAATGATAAAAATCTACCCAGTGGTATTTTTTTAATCTTTAAAAGTAATACCCCCTTTTTTGACATGAGCGCCTTACCTTAGATCCGCCCTCACCGAGCTGAAACAGTCTGACTCCGGTCGCCATTGTGTGAATCAGGTGCAGAGGAATACTCTAATTGAGTGATTGAGGTGTTCTGTTGTTGGATGTAATAATGAGCATAGCAGTAGTAATTTTTTTCCCCAACATCTGAGCTGCTTAAGAGGCAGAGGACAACGTTACTTTAGTTTTTAAAAGGAAAGTGCCGATCCTGATCTGCATATTCACTCTGTTCGTGTGAATCTTAATAATGTGCTCGTTGGCAAGTTTCGCCGATAAACACGGCTAAATGCAGCTAAACGTGGCTAAACATTACAGATCCTAATCCCTCAGCAGAGAGGGGCGGGGCGAGCAGAGCTCATTTGCATTTAAAGGGCCCATGCGATAAAATGAGCTGATATTTTGCAGAGCTGATTTTGACAAGGTAAAAGGGTGGTTTTTTTTTACACTACTATTGAGAACTTTTAACCAAAGTATATTACAGACTTTTCATTAAGACCCTAAAGAATCATATGAACTTGTGGAAAATGGGCATCCGATGACTCCTTTAATACACGAGCTTCACAATTTGAGTTGAATTACTGAAATAAATTAACTTTTCCACGACATTTTAATTTAGATATTTATATTTTAATTTTATAATTTACCTGTATCTATCATGCAAATATGCTAATTAAAATATTATATGGCCAAAACATGTATCAGGCACCAGTATTCCTGGTCTAGGAGGAATACAAAGGAGTAATGGTCATTTTAAGGACCTGACGGCCGCCATTTTGAAAATGGGGCCCTTCTTGGAGTCAAACTTTGGTAAACTTTTAGTATGTTTTTAAGTACATCTGATACTACTGTAAACCACTGAGAAACCTTTTGTTAGAATTTTTTTGGGGTCAAACCATATTTGCAGCTGACTATTAAGTAACTTGTAAGGTCAATTGTTTTTCAAATAAGTAACGCAAGTTACATCTTCAGCCTGAGGCTTGTTAATTTCACTTTTGGAGTAAAAGGCTGCCAAAAATAAGGGCTTTTGTTATTAAAACCAAATAAACAAGTTCAAGCCCAGATGAGAAAAGTAACGCAAAATTAATTAAATGCATTACTTTCCATAGAAAGTAGCTCAGTTTGTTACTTTTTATGGAGTAACATTTTATTGTAATGCATTACTTTGAAAAGTAAGGTTCCCCAACATGGTACACTTCATGTACAACAAATACCATAACAAGTGCAAGTGTACCTTTAGTCCTGCAGTGTTTCCAGACTTGATGATGACGGTGGTATCTGGAGCACGGCTCAGCAGTGCAACAACAGACTGGCGGATTTTAGCCACTTCAAACACGTAAAATGTTATCGGGTGAAAAGCCAGGTGAGCACAGTATGTGAAGACAATGACTGCATGAGGCCCACCGGCTATTTCATCAATTTCACTGCTGATGTTGTCATGATCGGGGCTGTGGGTTTTCCTCAGCCACCTGAGGTCGCTGTTTGCACTGCACTCTGATTCTTCACGTCTGTTTTGTCATTTAGCACCGGGTTTCTTTTCGCTTTAGGTGCATGTTTCGGGGTGGGGTGCGGCGCCCTTTCGGCCGCACCCCGGTCCGGTCACGAACGGCTCTACGCACCGGCCGCCCGGAGGCGACCGGCTATCCCAGGCCGATGGAAGGGTCCGGCGTTAGGGTATCGTCACCTCTAGGCGGGATTCTGACTTAGAGGGCGTTCAGTCATAATCCCGCAGATGGTAGCCTCGCACCAGTGGCTCCTCAGCCAAGCACACTCACCAAATGTCTGAACCTGCGGTTCCTCTCGTACTGAGCAGGATTACTATTGCAACGACGGTACATCAGTAGGGTAAAACTAACCTGTCTCACGACGGTCTAAACCCAGCTCACGTTCCCTATTAGTGGGTGAACACCGGCGCGTCCGAAACAGAGAGAATCAGAGTGCAGTGCAAACAGCGACCTCAGGTGGCTGAGGGAAAACCCACAGCCCCGATCATGACAGATGTAATGCAGGTCAGTAATAGGCGTAACTCTACCAAATCGCAGAGGAACACCGTGTGGCCTCCAGTGAATAATGCTATTATTTTTCAACTCCACAGCCATCAGGGGCCAGTTGCAGAATCGGTGTGGAGGTACATTCTTTTTATGCCTAATAAAGATACATGAAACTAATATTATAATCATAGCTTTAGAAAGTTGCACAGCTTTGAACAGCAAAATTGTAAGTAATCATGAGCAAACTGATTTATACACAGGTCTCAATGTCATTGCATAAGAGACAACGGATTAAACCAAGCATCTCCGAACAAGATCTGCATGGTGCACCAACTTCACCTTTTTAAACCATTTTGTAACAACATTTTGCAAGTTTGCCTGAAAAGTACAGCCATTTTTTTATATTTTTGTCAAATGCCAAAATATCACATCACATTTGCATTAAGTGCCCATATCCTTTGCAGCACCTCTTAGTTCCTTGTTTAATTTATATTATACATTCATGCTTTAAAGTGTTAAATTAAATTCACATTAATTAAAGTTATACTTGCCCGGCACTTTTCTTTCAAAGTACTCAAACCACTGCCTTGTGGTGGAGTCTCCCATTATGTATAAAATCTTGTTTTTAAGACAATTCCCCATTTGTGCAGGACTAAACTGTCGAGTGTTGCATACAAAAGACTTCCAGACATCTTTCGCATAAAATCCTGCAGGAACCGGTGTTCTCAGACCAGACCTGCATTTCCCCACTGTGCCTAAAGCAAAGAAACATCCACATTAATTGTTTTGTAGCTATTTGAATTCTTTTGAAACTACATTTGATTTCAGATGATATCTGTCGTCTGATATGTGGTCCATGTATGTTTTGACCATTTCCTTTTTTGCGACCGCTAGAGGACGCAGAAAATGTCTCAGGTTATGCATGTAACCACGATTCCCTGAGAAAAGAGCAAGACACTGTGTCCTTTTTTCTTGTCACGCCTCAGACGCAAGCTTTAGACAAAGAAGTGGATGACATGTCTTTTATTCTGCGGTAGCGCTAGTAGTGACGTCATAGGCTGTTGCCGGCCAATGTTATTATTGTGTTTAGACATTTGCTTCAGACATTGGTCACACTGAAAGCTAGAGGACACAATTTCTTGTTTCCTTCTCAGGGAACCTTGGTTTTGTGCGTAACCTGCGATGTTTTCCACAAAAAAAGAGCCAATATTTTTTTTTTTTCTAAACAGGAAATGAAATGGTCAAAATGTACATGCCCCATTATGTAAACATACCAATGGCTGCAGTGCTTGGAAGGACATTTATGATTTTTTTTTCTCCACTTATAGCAACATTTGTTAATTTTCTGTGGAGAGAAAAAACAAAAAATTGTTTGTTTGTTTTACAATTGTACAATTATTCTGAAATTCATTTTGAATCATTACTTTGCAAAAAGCTGCTGCTCAAAAAGATTTAATGGGCTTTCCAAACGTCCGGTTGAGTGATGTACCAGTTTGTCACAGGAAAGTCTCTTCGGTTTTTCACACTGCCACACCGTCCCTGTTTTTATATCCTTATACTCACAGCAGCAGTCACCTTTCTTCCAGCTTCCATCTGGACCCCACTTAAGATTACATTCTACTACTTCACGGACCCTGGTTTTACTGGGTCCTGAT
>NW_027394892.1:0-12891 GCF_049309525.1 Garra rufa | reverse complement strand
AATTGTCGAGAAATTTTATACATGACATAAATGGTGTAATGGGTATTTTTCTTCATGTCAATTTTCTCCTTTTTGCCCTGCTTCATTTTTTTCCTCAGGATATGCTGTCTTAAAATACACAATTTTCTGTGTTACAGAAAATATGATCTTAAAATACATAATAGTGAAGGAAAAATATTCAGCACTTTCACACAAAGATACAACAGTCTGACAGTTAAACCATTTCATATAAGTAGGTCTATAATACCTGGAAAAAATCAATATATATACACACACACATAGTTTAAGACATTTGTTTATAGTTGGAATTAGACTAATTGAAATCTGTATCGAGAACATTTGATATTTCCCAATGTTGTTATTACTGATATATCATACTCATTATGTCAATTATATTGATTGGTTGCACTGTTTTGCCAGATCCACCGCAGTTGACATGCACTTCTGTTGTGGCCGATGTAAACCAATTATTGTGAAATCCCTAATAAATCAAATGATGTCCATTGTTCACCAGTCAAAACTAAATTGCGAGACTGAGACAGTAACCCTGTGGTCCACCCATGTCTAAGGTCAGTGTAGTGTCACAGGCACTGATCATTTTCGCAATTGCCGGTTTGCCTATTCAGTGCTCCTGAAACCAGTTGAAGTTTCCATTGCATAAGCCTAAAAAGTGTGCATAGGGTAGAGCTGTGGTCACTTAGCACCACCGAGGCATATAACATTACTTGTGATAGCTGTAGATAACTATACTTGTGGTTTGCCAAAAGAATGCACAAGACAAGAAATAAAATGTAATTGGAAAGGTCATTTTTTTCCATGCCAAAGTCTGATTTTCATCTTGTTTTAGTGTTTACACTAGAGTATATCTTAGTCTACACTTGATTTTCTCGCTGAAAATTTTTGACTTAAATCCATGTTGAAGCACAAAGGTTAAAAATACACACATACACACACACACACCAAAAACACCAACCTGAAATACAACCCGAAAATATTAAATTATTATATATATACACAAAATATTTCTTACATTTTATTATGTTTTTGAAGTCTCGTATACTCACCAAGGCTGTATTTAATTATTCTAATAAGTATAAACAGGGATATTGTGAAATATGCGTATATATATATATATATACACACACACACACACACACACACATACACATACTGTCATTCAAAAGTTTGGGATTGTTCATGTTTGAAGTTTGCTCATCAAGGCTGTGTTTATTTGATAAAAATACAGAAAAAAACAGTAATATTGTAAAATATTATTGTAGTTTAACAGTAGGTTTCTATTTGAATATATTTTAAAATAGAATTTATTCATGTGATGTAAAACGTCTCAGGTTATATATTTAACCCTGGTTTCCTGAGAAGGGAACGAGACACTGCGTCCTCTAGGGGTCGCTAGAAGACGCAGTTCGATGTTCTCTTGAAAGGTAACGTCTCAGGTTATTTATGTAACCCTGGTTCCCTGAGAAGGGAACGAGACACTGTGTCCTCTAGCGACCTCTAGAAGACGCAGTTCGATGTTCCCTCGAAAGGGAACTGAATTTGCAGCATCATTACCCGAGTCTTCAGTGTCAAATGATCCTTCATAAATCATTCTGATTCATATGCTGATTTATTATCAATGTTGAAAACAGTTGTGTTGCTTTGCTGCTTAATATTTGTTTATTTAATTTTTTGGAATGTGTGATACTTTTTTCAGGATTATTTGACGAATAAAATGTTGAAAAGAACAGCATTTATTTTATATATACTACCGTTCAAAGTTTGGGGTCCGAAAATTCTTTCTTTCTTTTTGTAAGAAATTAATACTTTTATTCAGGAAGCATGTGTTAAATTAATTAAAGGTGATAGTAAAGATTTGCATTGTTATAAAAGATGTCTATTTTAAATATAAATGCTGTTCTTTTTAACTTTTTATTCATCAAAGAATCATGAAAAACGTCTCACAGGTTCCAAAAAAATGCCAACTGCACAGATGTTTCCAACATTGATAATAAATTAGACTCAATAAATAAACACTGAAGACTGGAGTAATGATGCTGAAAATTCAGCTTTGCATCACAGAAATAAATAATGTTTTGAAGTATATTAAAACAGAAAACTGTTATTTTAAATTGCAATAATATCACTTTTTCTGTATTTTTGATCGAATAAATGGAACTTTGATTAGCATAAGAGACTTATTTAAAAAACATGAAAAATCTCACTGAACCCAAACGTTTGAAATGAAATATAATTTAAAATGAAATGTCTTTACTGTCACTTTTGATCCATTTTAAGCATCCTTGCTGAATAAAAGTAATAATTTGTTTCAATTACAAAAACTTAATTACCCCAAACTTTTGGATTGTAGTGTGCATATATACAAAGTACTGTAAGAATAACAAATAAAAAGTGACTTGACATTGACTAAAAAATAAAAATGATCTCAGTTTACTAGAGATTTACTGCTGAAATTATTAAAGTGTCAAAACTAATACACATTTGTAATGTTACTGTCTAATAATGCTGACTGATTTGTTGGATCACACCTCTCACACCTCTCACTCCCCTCATATTCCCAAAATTATTGCCTCGGACCTTTGCAGAAACTTGGTTATGTCAAGAAAAAAAGGGGTTGGTCATTATTTGAAATTTATTGTGCTGAGCATGGTATACATCTAGCCAAGTGCTATTTGCTCACTTCAACCTTTACCCTGTATGTAGTTTGGAAATCATTAGTATTGAAGAAAATGTAATAAACTTGACAGTTAGTCCTTTTCATGATTTAGGTTATGGGATTATGCTCCATTATTTCTGTGTGCAATTACTGCTGTTCTAATACCAACTCCTTTGCAAACCAGCCTTAAATTTAAGCAAATGCAAGTGGCTGGCAGACAGACAAATATTTCCTGACTGGAAAGTCTCCACGTTGGTTCTGACAAATAGAAATGGTTGTGCATCGTAATATGTTAAGCTCTAAATTATCCATTGTAGATTCATGCACACGCTTGTGGAATTTTAAAGTGATTTTATGTGCCACGTCTGGCCATAGATTATGGGTGTGTGCATATGTACAGAATGTGTGCATGTATTAAACACGACTGAATTCTGATATGCTGGTGTTCCTGCTATGCTTTTAGGATATTTCGCCCCAAAAATAATATATTATCATTTTCACTCTCCCTCAAGTTACCAAAGACCTGTAAATGTGGAACACAAACAATGATGTTGATTCTTTATGTATATTACACACTACCAGTCAAAAGTTTTTGAACAGTAAGATTTAGCAAGCAATAAAATATTGTTAAATTAATTAAAAAATGTGTTAAATGAATTAAAAGTGATAGTAAAGATTTATATTGTTAGAAAAGATGTCTATTTTAAATATAAATGCTGTTCTTTTTAACTTTTTGTAACTTTTTATTCAAGGAATTCTGAAAAAAGTATCACAATTTTCCAACAAAATATTAATAAATTAAACACTGAAGACTGGGATAATAATGCTGAAAATGTCAGGCTTTGCATGACAGAAATAAATAATGTTTTAAAGTTTATTAAAATAGAAAACTGTTATTTGTTATTTGTAAAAATGCAATAATATTTCATAATATAGTTTTTTTCTGTAGTTTTGATCAAATAAATTGAACTTTGATGAGCATTCTGACTTCTTTAAAAAGAAGAAAAATCTTTCTAATCCCAAACTTTTTAAATGAAATAAATTATCTTTTCAAATACATTCAAATGGAAAGCAGTTATTTAAAATAGTAAAAAATATTTCACAATATTACTGTTTTTTGCTACTTTGGATCAAATAAATGCAGGCTTGGTGAGCAGAAGAGGCTTCTTTTAAAAAAAAACATTAAAAATTGTACTGTTTTGTACAATTTTGTCCATGCAATCCAAGTCAGTGAGGCAGTCATTAAGTTTCATTGTGAGGAAAAAAAAAATGAGAATGAGGGTGAGTAAATCATGACAGTATTTTTGTTTTGGGTACCTTAGGAAGACTACAGCTGAATAAACCAGCACTAAAGAGCACAAACAGCATACAATTCTGTAGCTGTGAATATTTTGCTGACGCTGCTAGGATTTGAAAAGCAAACACAGTGTTGCCTATCTTCATACTACATCTACTGTTTGTGCTTTTTATATACACAAACTAAAAAAGGTTGTCAGGTTGGAATCTGAAGGTCTAATCTGAACTGCCAGAGGTAGCAACCTCTTGCACACTTTGTGTTGGGCCAAAGAAAAAGTGGGTTTTGGCCAGTATTCTCAAGAGGCAGTGTGTGATTACCATAGCATAACAGTTTGAAAGAACAAATCTATTTATAGAGATGAGAATGCTGATTAGATTCCTGAAACTCTTTACCAGCACAGGTCACTATGGGCCAGCCAAGTGTGCAGGACGCCACGGAACACAGCCCTGCTAAGATCCAAATATTGTGAAGTTGAGAGCTTGTAAGTGTTCACCTGCCTGTGTGTGCATGCGATACAAGTGCAATGAACAAAGACTATGTTTGACTATGCTGTTGCACTTGAAAATAAGAAATCAAAATGGTTTGGAGGGCTGGAAAAGGGGGGAGCGTTTTGCGTGACACAACCTTAATTCAACCCTAGATGGAATTAAACCAAATAGCTTGATTTCTCCCCATAGTTTCAACCATGAAAAGCATTTAAAGATCCCACAGAGAGTGAAACTATGAATGAACACAGGAATTTATCATCAGGCTTTAGGAATAACGACACTTTTATCTTCCCCGTGATATTCCCACAAACTAAATACAACAATGGTTCACAGACATACAGTCAAGCCCGAAATGATTCATACCCCTGGCAAATTCTGACTTAAAGTTATTTTTATTCAACCAGCAAGATTTTTTTGATTAGAAATGACACAGACGTCTCCCAGAATATAATAAGACAATGTACAAGAGGCATCATTGTGAAAAAAAAAAAAATTACTCATCTTTTATTTACATTTGAACAATGAATGGCAAGTCCAAAATTATTCATACCCTTCTCAATAATCAATAGAAAAGCTTTTATTGGCTATTACAGCAATCAAATGCTTCCTATAATTGCTGACCAGGTTTTTGCATGTTTTCACTGGACTGTCTGCCTTGAGATGTTGCCACCAACAGAGCCCAGATTCATCAGGATGGCCTTGGTGGTGATCCTTGGATTCTTTTTACCTCTCTCACTATCCTCCTGGCCAGCACAGGTGTCACTTTTGGCTTCTGACCACGTCCTCTGAGGTTTTTCACAGTGCGGAACGTCTTGTATTTTTTAATAATACTTTGCACTGTAGCCACTGAAACTTCCAAACATTTAGATATGGTCTTATAGCCCTTTCCTGATTTGTGAGCAGCCACAATGCGCAGCCGCAGGCCCTCAGTGAGCTCCTTTGTCTTAGCCATGACTCAACAGAGTGCAGAGAGCAGAGAGCTTCTGTTTTTCACCTGTTGGGTTGATTAAAACAGCTGTTCCCAATGAATCATATATATATATATATGTATATATACGCATATTTCACAATATCCCTGTTTATACTTATTAGAATAATTAAATACAGCCTTGCTTTAGAACAGCTTGGACTATTTGGAATGGTATAGAACTTTGGATTTTCCAAAGACTGTGACAGTTTGCAGAGTATGAATAATTTTGGACATGCCACTTTTTATTATCTTTTGGGAGAAGCCTGTGTCATTTCCGGTCAAAAAAATAAATAAATAAAAACTTGCTGGTTGAATAAAAGTAACTTTAAGTCAGAATTTGCCAGAGGTATGAATAAATTCAGGCTTGACTGTATGTTTCATATTTTAAAAACATAATTTTGTTTCTTTATTTCTTATTACTTTTTTTCTTATTTTTATTTTTATTTCTATTTTTACTTATTTTTATTATGTGACACTAAAGACTGGAGTAATAGCTACTTAAAATACAGGTTTGTCATCACAATAATAAATAATACTTTAAAATATATTGAAATAAAAACAGCTATTTTAAATTGTAATAATATATCACAATATTACAGTTTTTTTTACTGTATTTTTAATCAAATAAATGCAGCCTTGGTAAGCATAAAATCTTACCGAAGTGGAAAGGTAAAAACCTAAAATAAAATGTCTTTTACATACATCCTTACAACTTCAAATGCATTGACAAGATGTGTAACTGGCTGTTGCAAAATAAACATTCTGAACTGTTTCAATCAGTGAATAATGAACTGTTGAGCAACATATTTTTCCAGCTTTAAAATAATGAACATCATTCATTTAAAAAGGCAGAAAGTACCTGTAATTGTGTTTTTCACTGTCGATGTTGAAACTATCATACTGAGAGAAGGCCTGGTGTCCGTCCCAGTCGGTCAGCTCCACACGGAGGGCATACTGCCTCTGATTGGTCAGAATGTGCACAAACTCATTTCCCAGCCAGTGTTCGGCCGACACGCTCCCAAAGCCCTAGAAAAGAGGGTGGACTCTAGGTCAGTTTAAGTATCAACTTGGGTCACGGGAGGCCTTGGATAAGGCAGTGGGAAAGAAAATCCTGTCCAAGATATTTCAAGCCTAATAGATTTAGCACAGGGACAAAATTCCACAATTCATCATTTTCTTGAGATAATAATTACAGATTTCCATAAAATTTTGACACATGAAAGTATCAATAACCAGTGGTCCGTTTCTGAGCCTAAATGTTAAACGGCTGCATCAGATTTGGAATAACAGAAAAAAACACATTACTTTATGACATTTACAGTACTAATATTGGATTTTTTTCTGTAATGCCAATGAGAAATGCAGAACTGTGTATATAGTATCTAATTAAACGCAGTGCATGACATGACTTAGATGAGAAGCAGTATGCCGTCTCGTGTCATTCCTGTGCACACAAACACACAGGACCAAAAAAGAAAAAAAAAATTAATAGTCATGGTTTTGCTTCCAAAAAGATATTTTGGACACGTTTCCATGTCTGTAATCGATCCATTCAGCTCTAAACAGCTGCAGAAAAGCTTCTGAAACATGTCATAATGCAGTGCAGGTGCTAGCGACAGAAATAATTACAGTACAGCATAACAGAACCATATCCAAGTACGAATACAAACCTTTAATGAGCAACATCTGTAATTAGTGTACCTTTCCCTGCATTCCTCCCTGTGTCTACCAAATGAGAAAATTTCCAATAAGGGTAATGGAAATCACAAGTGCTGGATGGATTTTAACATGTATGCATGCCATTACGTATTATTTTAACCCTCCATGGTACAAATTGTGTTCTGTATGTAAACAACAAATGTATATAATTAGAAAAGATGTGTAAATAGAAAATAGTAAATAGTAAAGAGAAATTTTGCCCTTTCCTATGCCATATACCTTCTATGTAGATATCAGAGAACAATTTAAAATATTGTATCAATGCATTCTATGGCACATTAAGGTCATTCTTAAACGCCCGAGCAAAGTCTTTAGTCAGTATTTTTGTATAATTGCCTGCCAGAACTGTCTTACATGACTGTTTTCAAACAGCAGACATCCAACAGACTTCGACAGCAATGACCGTATTTATTGCGTTTCGCTTGCTCGCTTTGAGGCGTAATTTATTATATATGAAAATGATTATATTCATTATTTCTTAGTGATTTGCATTGCCAGTTTATCAGGAAGTGATGATTTTGATGTTTGATGTGCTTATTTGCAAATGTTTTATGCAATATTTCAATTTAGCGCATAAGTAAACTTCGCAGCTTTTCCTTGAATTAAATTAAAATTTCTTTCTTTATTTAATCAACTGATGTATTTGTGTACTTGAAACTAAAATTGAATGAATCATTTTCATGAGTTCTTCAATGTTTTTCCTAAAAGCATTAAAAAACAACTATCCTATCCAAAAAGTCTTTCTCACTGGTGTCATTTGGAACAGCTAACACTTCTTGCTAAAACATTACTCTGTTTATTTTTGTCTGAAAAGAAGAAATACAAATCAAATTGTGTTATTTATGCATAAATGCATTGTATTATGGAAAGCGCTTCAATTTTATAATCGATGCCAACATTTTCAAGGAGCAACTACATCACACTGCAGTGAAGCATTGTCATACAACATCAGTATTTTCTGTAAAACTGTGTCATGATGTAGAAGAAACAGTGACATTTATTAACAGACCAACTCCCTGAGTCATGAAAGGGAAAATTAAAGGTCCACTGAAGTGCTTTGAAACTTTTGAAACTTATTTTATTTGTAATTTCTAACTAAAACAGGAAGACAGGCGGGACATATCAAACAGTCCCGCCCCTTTTTTTTAAATAGCAAATAGTGTTTCGTTTATATCACAGCTTAGGCCAGAGCTGTTGAGCTCAGTAAAGCCACATTTGACAGTGCATGACAGCCACAATCTCATCTATATCACTATAAAATATACCATTCTGTGTAGAATTCAAATGGGTCCGATATGTTTTTTGGTCTGTGCTCTGACTCGTTTTGCCCGAATGGAAAGCATATTTACACTGTCTGAATTGTTCCCTATTCTTTAAATAGTGCACTACGTGCCATTCATAGTTTAGAAAATACTTACTTTGTGAACAAGTGACCGATTTCAAACGCAGCTTCAATGTCTATTTATAATGTAGAAGGTGGGATGCTTCGGATTCTAGAGAGCATTTGATTGGACAGAAAGTTTATTGAGAAGTTGAAGTGCAGGGTTATCAAAATCGTTGACCCATACTGGCGGAAGTTAGAGACTGTAAGTTTTGAATGCGTATATCTTGTAAATGCAAATTTTATCATTGTTTTGAAACACACTAGCTTATAAATAACCTTAAGGGGAGAAACTCCAGGCAAAAACAGTGTATTTTGGCCTTTTTGTTTTTTCATAGAGTTTTCTCAGACTAGTGGAAAGAAAACATCCAAAAAGACACTGTTGAGTGTTTCTTGTATAGCTCTTCATCTATTTTTGTCAATAGATTTCAATTACAATACATATTTTTAAAAGCTGTTTTCTCAAAATGATTTTTTTCTTACACTAAGCCATAAATCTCCACTTCCACACACCAAACTTTACATTTTTTAATCCTGTCTATATCCTATAGGTTTTTACAGAGGGATTTGTTCATATGTAATTTGCTTGAATATATACATTTTATTCCCCCCAAAATTGTGAAAATATATTGTTTTCTGTCTGTTCTAAGTATTTTCTGAACAATGACAAAAACGTGATACCTAAAATTTCCTCTGTAAAAAGATATGTCAAAAAAACTAAACAAGAAGTTTTATTTATTTATTTATTTTTTTACAGAGGGAATTTCATTTTGTCACTCTATAATTCAGAAAAACTTAGAACAGACAAACAATATATTTTTTGCAATTTTGGGGGGAATAAAATGTGGTATAAAATTAAGCAAATTATATATACAAATCCCGCTGTAAAAACATTCAGGATATAGACAGGAATAAAAATGTAAAGTCTGGTGTGTGTAAGTGCTACTGAAGTGGAGATTTATGGCTTAGGGTAAGAGAAAAAACTCATTTTGAGTTTAAAACTGCCTTTAAAAATATGTATTGTAATTGAAATCTATTGACACAAATAGATAAAATGCTATAAAAGAAACACTTAAGGACGTGTTCACACTTGGCACTTTTTTTTTTTTTTTTCAAACTGCCAGCGTCTGTTTTACATGGAGTAAACCGTGTGTTTTTTTTAAAAAAGTCGATTTTTTAAATGCCCCCGCCGGTGTCTTTTTCTGCAGCTCAGAGCATCTTTTCAAGTTGAAAAAAGTCAAGCACTTTTTTGAGAGCTGACCAATGACAAGCGAGTAGCTAGACCTGTCGTTTCCATAACGACATGAAAAAAATGGGAAAGGTGCCATTATATAGACATTTATTTTATTGTTGTGAACCGGAAGACTATAGAATACCCTTAAAGGGACTTTGATTCACCTCCCCGTTAACTTCAAAATCCGACGTGCAGCGTTGCTAGCTTCTTGAGCCGCACATCGACATGTACAGTAGCGCCGTTGCGCTTCGGGCTTCCTTTTTCAAGTCCCGGCTCGCATACCTTTCCTGATCCCATCCCCCCTCTCTCTCTCCCACTTCGCTTCCTGTTTAAATACTGTCCTATCAAATAAAAGGCGAAAATGTCAAAAAAAAGAAAAGAGCCAGCTTCCTCTTTTATCGACATTTCTGCACCACACATAGGCTACTGTTGCAGCTGTTGTTATAGCAACAAAAAGATGCCCTCTGCTGCAATGCTTCCAGATAGTTTTCTAACTAAAAAAGCCCTCGTCAACTTTTTCTTGTCAAAAAAGATGCCAAGTGTGAACACGGCCTAACAGTGTCTTTTGGATGTTTTCTTTCCACTAGTCTGAAAAACACTTTATGAAAAACAAAAAAGCCTAAAAATCTCTCAAAAACAAAAACTTGATGGGTGCGTGCTGTCATACTAAAAGCAGAGAAAATTCTATTTTGATTTCATGGGAGCTTTAAAGGTCATGTGGCTTAAAAACATCCTTTTTGGGTGAGTAACGAATGAAAAAATTAAACAAAAATACATTGCCATATGGCTAAACTGTATCACAAGGTTAAATAATTAAACAACGCCTACATGAGTTTATAAGCATCCAAAATAAAGCGTGCTACAGGCAAAGTGATGACGATATAACTCATATTGCATTACACACTGACTAAAACCTTCTCCTCACTTATTAATTGCTAGCTCATGGGAGCAGGTGATTGATGAGCAAGAGTTTTGTGAAGTAAATATGAGACATTTGTTTCGCCTTCAGCACCTCCTGTGAGGGTAAAGAGGGTCTGTCCTCCAAAAATCCTCATGGAACCTAATGGGTGTTTTTTCGCAACCTGTATCTGTTTATGTTGTCCAGGGGTGCTTGTTCTGTTCTGATTGGGTTTTCCCTTGGAAGCCTGACCTTTGTGTATGGGATCGTCCCTGAGAAGCTTCACGCCATGAAACCCCATCATTCCTTATGTGAGTAATGCAGAGGAGAAACGAAGATCAATTGTTATTTTATACCCCATAAGAGGGAGTTCTCCTGGGTGTGTGGTTTTCAATAGAACACAACATTGGTGTCTGAGCAACTTACTCAGTTGCTATGTATCATTCCAGTAATAGCCATTCAAAGTGGCCTCTCCAAAACCCTTTCTCCTGTAGAGAAGAATGGGGAAAAGGCAGATTAACACTGCCAAAACCTAAGAACAATCGTTTCCATAGTCTAAATATCTGATTCCATTCTGATGAAGAGTTTCTCCCATCTTCCTTTGGGAAACTGATTGGGAAAAGGGAAATAAAAAACCTTGATGGTGCTGATAGTGACTGGCTGGAGCGGATACTCAAATGAGGAGAGGTGAAGTTATTCCAATATTTCATTTGATCCAAACCAGAAAAAAGAAACTACAAAGAGCTTCAGCAAGGAGTGCACCAACTCTTTCGTGAGAGTCAGTGCCGACGTTAATGTCCCCAAACCTCAAACAGGTCTAGGTCAAAGATGTGGCTTTTAAAAACATGGCTGTTATTCATTATCATCACATTGAATATATATAAAAAAAAAAACAGGCATGTCATTAGTCAACTCTTTGAGATGCAGTCTGTCAACATCTGCTATTTTGAGGGCAAGTGAATTCATACTCTCATTGCTTCTTTTATTTGAGCGAGCATCAGAAATTTTGCTATTCTTATCTCAACACAATCCAACACAGACAAACGTCTTGATGTTTTGTCCTAGATTTGATCTTCGGAATAGGCATTTTTGATCCTTGCCGTTTCTGGCAAGTCCAACGCTGCGTTAGCTTGAGTTCTCAGTCTGGATCTCTTCAACGGCTACGTTTTCATCCAAGTTGCAAATTGAATTCACGCTATGTTTGCTAGCAATCAGTGGAAGATGGCTCATGGCTGGATGTGACAGTATGTCAGAAAGTTCTGGGAGGTAATAGTAGAGCCCATTATTTTTATAACAGCTTTGGCTCTAGCATTTCTGAATGACCAGAGCGGTTTTGTTATTTTTACTAAAACAATTCAAAATCATTTTTGTTAACTGAAATAAAGCTAAAGAACTAAATAGAAATAGTAGATGATTAAGTAAAACTTAAAAGATTTAGAATGGGTGAAATGAAATACGTCGAAGCTGAAATAAAAAAAATGACTATAACCAAAACTGAAATAAATAAAAGAAAAACTAATAAAATGGCTAAAGTACATACAAAGTTAAATGAAAATGTAAAATGTAAAGATGAAATATATTTTAATGTTATTTTATTACAATGCTGGGCCAGATCACCATTTCTTCTCTAGCTGAATTATTTAGTCACATAGATTGTTGACTTTTTATTAAAATTATTAAAATTATTAATATTAGAAAAAATTATTATTAAAAAAAAGAAACCAAAAACAAGTAAACTGCATGTATATCTGTATGTTGCATGTATTATTTATTTATTTATTTTGCATCTTGGTGTTTCCACCCTGTATGTAAATACATACAAACTAAAATCAAAATGGAAAATATAAAGATAAAAGCTACTTTAATGCTATTTTAATATAATGCTGGACCTGATCAACATTTCTTCTCTGATTATTTTGTCACAAAATTAATTAAAATCATAAAAAAATAAAATATTTAAAACAATTATTTAAAAAAAAAAGTAAATTGAATGTAAATTTGTATGTTGCATGTATTATTATTTATTTATTATTATTTATTTTTGCATCTTGGTTTTTCCACCCTGCACTTAAGTACATACTAACTAAAATTAAAACTAAAATGCAAAATATAAAGATAAAAGCTGGACCAGATATTTTAATGCTGGACCAGATCAGCATTTCTTCTCTGACTGAATTATTTCACAGATAGCTTGTTGTCTTCTTATTTAAAAAAAACTTCAATTATAACC
>NW_027394891.1:0-12898 GCF_049309525.1 Garra rufa | reverse complement strand
AAATTAACTACATGAACTAAAATAAAAAAAAAAACTTATTAAAACAATATAAACATTAAATAATAAAAGAAAAAATCTAAATCTAATTCAAAATATTAAATTAACTGACTTAATAAAAACAAAATAGACATATTAAAAAAAAAACTTTACAAAACAACAAAACAAACTAAATTACTAAAACTTTAATTAAAATTAAAAAGAAAACTGAAAATAAAAAATTTAGTCTAATTCAAAATATTAAATTAACAAAAACTTTATAAAAAAACATTATTAATAAAAATTACAAAAATGCTCAACAAAATTTAAAAATTTTAAAATTAAAATGCAAATAAAAAATAATAAATAAAATCGAATTAAAAATATTAACAAAAACTAATATTAAATCATACGTACTGAAATAACAGACTAGGAAATATCATTAACAGTATCAGTTATTTGTACGTTTGCATGATAAAAATCAGTAAAGATTTGACAGCAAAAAGATACATGAAGCACCAGCTGAAGGTGACCTTACTTGATAAAAATCTAGTTTAGATAAAAAAAGCTAAGTTTGATCCTTTGATCCTTAGATCATTAAAAAATTGCCTATCAAATATAATACCATAGCTTTATATGGATAAAACTCTTTATATTTGAAGTTAGTTACATAAAACAGTTTGCTCAGACTAGCTCAAAACCAGCATGAAACCCTGTGAAATCTTAAAAATAAGTAGGCCTGTTAGGATTATCTAGTGAAAACCACCTTGAGATGCAGGCACAATCTCGCTCCTGTTCTTTTGTTCTCCATTAAACCCGACAGGACAATTGCTGAATTTCAGCAGTGTGCAGTAATTGTAGTCTTTAAAACCCATTTGACTCCCCTTTCGCGACAGCAAGGTTGTTGGTGTTATTTCGGTGTGTGCAAATCAAAGGCTGTTTGCTCTGGAGCGACAGAGACGCCGGCGATCCCCGCCGCATTTGTTCTGACAATCGTCCTAGCAGAAAAAGGGCCACGGTTAATTACCTCTGGAGCTCTGCAAAGAACGGCTTTAATTAATGTAAACTGCTGAGAAGGAGTCGCGGGGGACGCTCGTCCCGAGTGTCATCCCTTCAGCCGCGAGTGCTGTTTAGGGAGCGCTGATCTCCAGCTTCAGCTTAATTTGAAGTCTGTTTGCAATCGCAGTGCTAATTTACTCGACGAGACGAGCTGTTACTTTAGGTGCCAAAGAGAGAAAGACAGTGATAATATTCTGAGGTGAAAGCAGCTCTGTTGCGTAGCGCTCGACTGTCATGAACTTCCAGAACAAGACTCTACAGATAATTTACTCACCTCATTGTCATCCAAGAAGTTCGTGTCTTTCTTTCTTTGAGGAAAACATTTCAGGAATTATCTGCATAGAGTGGACTTCTATGGTGCCCCGAGTTTGAACTTCCAAAATGCAGTTTAAATGCAGCTTCAACGGGCTCTAAACGATCTCAGCCAAGGAAGAAGGGTCTTCTTGAGAATTTCCTCACTGCATTGTCATCCAAGATGTTCATGTCTTTCTCTCTTAATGGAAAACATTTCAGGAATCATCTGCATAGAGTGGACTTCTATGGTGCCCCGAGTTTGAACTTCCAAAATGCAGCTTAAAATGCTCCAAAGTATCCCATCTGAGGAAGAAGGGTCTTATGCTGATTAATTTAGATGATTATTCACCCCCTTGCCATCCAAGATGTTCATGTCTTTCTTTCTTCAGTCATAAAGAAATTATATTTCAGGATTTCTCTCCATATAGTGGACTTCTATGGTGCCCCGAGTTTGAACTTTCAAAATGCAGTTTAAATGCAGCTTCAACGGCTCTAAACGATCTCAGCCAAGGAAGAAGGGTCTTCTTGAGAATTTCCTCACTGCATTGTCATCCAAGATGTTCATGTCTTTCTCTCTTAAAGGAAAACATTTCAGGAATTATCTGCATAGAGTGGACTTCTATGGTGCCCCGAGTTTGAACTTCCAAAATGCAGCTTCAAATGCTCCAAACTATCCCAGCTGAGGAAGAAGGGTCTTATGCTGATTAATTTAGATAATTATTCACCCTCTCGTCATCCAATATGTTCATGTCTTTCTTTCTTCAGTCGTAAAGAAATTATGTTTCTTGAGGAAAACGTTTCAGGATTTCTCTCCATATAGTGGACTTCTATGGT
Organism: Garra rufa; assembly: GCF_049309525.1. NCBI lineage: Eukaryota > Metazoa > Chordata > Actinopteri > Cypriniformes > Cyprinidae > Garra > Garra rufa. Next base: position 10,735 of record NW_027394891.1, on the reverse strand, counting down.
GCCCCGAGTTTGAACTTCCAAAATGCAGTTTAAATGCAGCTTCAATTGGCTCTAAGTGATCCCAGACAAGGAAGAAGGGTCTTATGCTGTATTTATTGTATTTTCAATTAACAATTTGCAGGTTGGTAAGCAGAAGAGACTTTCAAAAGCATTAAAAATCTTATTAACGGTTAAAATACAACACATTAAAGGAGGAGGTCACTTCCAGAACAAAAATTTAGATAAATACTCACCCCCTTGTCATCCAAGATGTTCATGTTTTTGTTTCTTCAGTCGTAAAGAAATTATGTTTTTAAGAAAACATTTTAAGAATTTTGTCCATATAATCACTATGGTGCCCCCGAGTTTGAACTTACAAAATGCCATTTAAATGCAGCTTGAAAGGCCTTTAAATGATTCCAGCCGAGGAAGAAGGGTCTTATCCAGCGAAACCATTGATTATTTTCTAAACAAATTTACAATTTATATATTTTTTAACCTTAAATGCTCATCTTGTCTAGATCTGCGTCAACTCTTTGTTGAAAAACTCCCATCTCGTTTTCTCCTCCAACTTCAAAATCATCCTACAGATTTTTTAGTGAAGGGCATTTGATGATCTTTGCTCGTTCACTTTGTAAACACTGGGTCAGTACATTTCAGGAATTATCTGCATAGAGTGGACTTCTATGGTGCCCCGAGTTTGAACTTCCAAAATGCAGCTTAAAATGCTCCAAAGTATCCCATCTGAGGAAGAAGGGTCTTATGCTGATTAATTTAGATGATTATTCACCCCCTTGCCATCCAAGATGTTCATGTCTTTCTTTCTTCAGTCATAAAGAAATTATGTTTCAGGATTTCTCTCCATATAGTGGACTTCTATGGTGCCCCGAGTTTGAACTTTCAAAATGCAGTTTAAATGCAGCTTCAACGGGCTCTAAACGATCTCAGCCAAGGAAGAAGGGTCTTCTTGAGAATTTCCTCACTGCATTGTCATCCAAGATGTTCATGTCTTTCTCTCTTAAAGGAAAACATTTCAGGAATTATCTGCATAGAGTGGACTTCTATGGTGCCCCGAGTTTGAACTTCCAAAATGCAGCTTCAAATGCTCCAAACTATCCCAGCTGAGGAAGAAGGGTCTTATGCTGATTAATTTAGATAATTATTCACCCTCTCGTCATCCAATATGTTCATGTCTTTCTTTCTTCAGTCGTAAAGAAATTATGTTTCTTGAGGAAAACGTTTCAGGATTTCTCTCCATATAGTGAACTTCTATGGTGCCCCGAGTTTGAACTTCCAAAATGCAGTTTAAATGCAGCTTCAATTGGCTCTAAGTGATCCCAGACAAGGAAGAAGGGTCTTATGCTGTATTTATTGTATTTTCAATTAACAATTTGCAGGTTGGTAAGCAGAAGAGACTTTCAAAAGCATTAAAAATCTTATTAACGGTTAAAATACAACACATTAAAGGAGGAGGTCACTTCCAGAACAAAAATTTAGATAAATACTCACCCCCTTGTCATCCAAGATGTTCATGTTTTTGTTTCTTCAGTCGTAAAGAAATTATGTTTTTAAGAAAACATTTTAAGAATTTTGTCCATATAATCACTATGGTGCCCCCGAGTTTGAACTTACAAAATGCCATTTAAATGCAGCTTGAAAGGCCTTTAAATGATTCCAGCCGAGGAAGAAGGGTCTTATCCAGCGAAACCATTGATTATTTTCTAAACAAATTTACAATTTATATATTTTTTAACCTTAAATGCTCATCTTGTCTAGATCTGCGTCAACTCTGTGTTGAAAAACTCCCATCTCGTTTTCTCCTCCAACTTCAAAATCATCCTACATATTTTTTAGTGAAGGGCATTTGATGATCTTTGCTCGTTCACTTTGTAAACACTGGGTCAGTACTTCTGCAGCGATGCAGGATGATTTTGAAGTTGAAGAAAATGAGATGGGAGTTTTTCGACATACCCTAACTGTCTTGAACTGGAATATACAGAGAACACGCAGAGCTAGACAAGATGAGTGTTTGAGGTTAAGAAGTATAAAGTTTTTTTTTTCCTTTTTCTTTCCTTAAAGAATGGTAGTTAGAGGCAAAATGCAACACATTAAGGGAGTCCAGTGGTTTTTAAATGTAATTTGGCATGTTGAAAGTATTGAAATGATGCCTGTTTTTTGTCTGATTAGATGTGATTTGTGTAACAGGGCAGATCTCAGTGGAGGGCTTCGCCAGGTATCTGATCAGTGAGGAGAACAGCGTCATTCCTCCAGAAAAACTGGACCAGAGTGAAGACATGACCTTCCCTCTCTCTCATTACTTCATCAACTCGTCCCACAACACCTACCTCACAGGTATTGCAACACACACAAAAACACACACACACACACACACACACACACACACACACACACACTCCTGTCTGAATGCAAATACATTTCATTAGAGAGTGCATTATAATAATGTATTTTATTTTTGTAGGACCTTTCCAATACATTTATGAATAAATTTATAAATAAATAAACAATTAAATATACAGTCGAACCAAAAATTATTTAGACACTGAATATCATTTTTGATATTGGTTTACTAGTGGGTGCAGGACACTATAGTTCATTTATGCTCTTTTTTTTTTTTTTAAAGATTTAAAGTTTAAATCTTGCTTTTTTTTTTTTTACTTTTTGCTGTAAATTCTGAGTTTATCTAAAAAATGTAACTTTTTTCCTACAAATTCTGAGTTTAAATCTCAAATTTGTAACTTTTTTCTGTAAATTATAAGTTTAAATTCTGGCATTTTTTACTTTTTTCAGAATTATATATATAATTTAGTTTATAATTTTTATTCATTTTTTTATGTTTACTTTGGTTTTGTTCATTCATTTTTTTCAGTTTTAGTCAATTTAGTTAATTTAGAAATTTAAAATATTATATATATATATATATTTATTTTTTTACTTATATATTAAGATATTTATTTAAAAAATAAATATTTTTGAATTGTTGAATTTTTATATTTTATGTTTTTATGTTATTTAGCTAAAGTTTTAGTCATTTTTGAAGTGTTTTACTTGTTTTTTTTTAAATTATTTATTTATTTTTAATGTTTACTTTGTTTCTATTTTCTATTCATCTGAAAGAAAATGACATTTTATGTTCGCAACTAATAAAAACACACATATATGTGTGTGTATATATTTATATATTGTATAGATATTTATTTCTATATATTAGGATTTTTATTTTAAATAAATCAATATTTTTGTATTTTTATATTTTTTGTTTTCTTGTTAATAAGCTATAGCTTATTAGTTAAAAAGTAATTTTGTTGCATTGCATTTTAGTCATTTTTATTTTTTGTATTTATTGTTTACTTAGTTTTTATTCCTTTTTATTTCAGTTATATATATATATATATATATATATATATATATATATATATATATATATATATATATATATAGACATTTATTTAAAAAGATATTTTTTTTTAAATTAGGTTTTATTTTTATATTTTCTGTTTTCTTGTAAATTTCATTTTTTTGTTTGATTTTTTTTAAGTCTCCTTCATGTTTATTTTAGTATAAGTTCTAGTAATCTTATTACATCAACGTTAGTGTATATATATAATATACATCAATATATAAGTTGAAAAATCTCAAAGAGACTGAACATCTAAAGCTGAAATGTTCTGCAAAACAAAGTTTGATTATAGTCTTTATGTGAATCAGTTTGCATGAAATTGCTGAGAAGAAGAAGAATATGGTGTAGGAGGAATTTGTGTTACCTTACAAGCTCTATAATAATAATTCAACATCTGACAATGCTTTACATGCATTAATGCATTTACATTTGTGTTCTTATCAAAGTCTACTTACGATAAAGTGCATTACAGCACATAAGAACCAATTATCAGGAGAGGGAGCTGAGAACACACCGCAGAAACCAAGAAGAAATGAATTATGGATGCAATTATGGTCAGTGTACTGCTAATGTACCAATCTAACACACAGGGCATAGCTGCTAAAGTACTTACTTAACCGCTAAATGCTACAATTGGTGTTCTTAAAGGAACAGCACACCCAAGAACAAAACTTCTGGCATCATCTTCCTCAGCTTATGGTCGTTCCAAGCCGATATGCTGTTGTTGTTGTTGTTGTTGTTGTTGTTTTTAATAAAGTGCATAGGGAGAATTTTGTCAAGCTCAGAAAAGGACAAAATACATGAAAGTATCATATTACAGTCCATACTATCTAGTTCTATACTAACTTATTTCTTCCATAGAATAAAAATAATAAAAGTAATTGTAACTTTATATCTCACAATTCTGACTTTTCCTGGAATTCTGAGTTTAATTCTCTCAATTTTTACTTTTTTCTATAAATTCTCAGTTTAAATTCTGGCAATATTTACTAAATCTCCCAATTTTTACTTTTACTCAGAATTCAAGTTTAAATCTTGCAATTTAAAATTTTTTCTCATAATTCATTATTTTGTCTCACAATGTTTTCTAGGAATTCTGACTTTTTTAAAATTAGTATCTCACAATTCAGAATTTTTGGAATTCTGACTTCTGATCTCGCAATTTCTATTTTTTTTTTTTTTCCGGAATTCTGAGTTTCCACTTTGCAAGTTTGTTTTGATATCTGCGACTGTTTATCTCATAATTCAGAGTTCAATTCAGACTTTTCTTTCTTCAGAATTATAAAGATTTTCAATTTTTGCTGTTCTGAGTTTATAAAGTCAGAATAGTGAGATAAAAAGAGGAAACAAGCTTTCACACACATAAGACTCAAGTAAAGTGTTTGCGTGAGTGCATATTAGGTCATGCATGCAGTCATCATTTGCTGAGGGTTTTTGTTTGTTGTTTTGCTGCTAATGTACCAATCTAACACACAGGGCATAGCTGCTAAAGTACATACTTAACCGCTAAATGCTACAATTGGTGTTCTTAAAGGAACAGCACACCCAAGAACAAAACTTCTGGCATCATCTTCCTCAGCTTATGGTCGTTCCAAGCCGATATGCTGTTGTTGTTGTCACAAAGTTTTTACTTTTTTCATCCAAATTTTGAGTTTAAATCTCGCTTTTTTTTATAATTTTGAAAATTATGAGTTTTTTTTTTTTTTTTTTGCAAATTATGAGTTTAAATTTGGGCAATAGTTAATACACCTCGCAATTTGTAGTTTTTTTCTCAGAATTCTGAGTTTGAATTTCAATTTTTTTACTTGTTGCTCCAAATTCTGAGTTTAAATCTAAAATTTTTGTACTTTTTTTCTCCAAATTCTGAGTTTAAATCTTGCTTCTTTTTTTTTTTACTTTTTCTGTAAATTCTGCGTTTAAATAAGGAGTTTTTTTAAGTAAGTAAATAAGTAAATTCAGAGTTTTTAAATATCATATTTTACTATTTTTCTGAGTTTACATCTCATAATTCATTATTTTGTCTCACAATGTTTTCTAGGAATTCAGACTTTTTTTAAATTAGTATCTCACAATTCAGAATTGTTGGAATTCTGACTTCTGATCTCACAATTTCGATTTTTTTTTTTTTTCGGAATTCTGAGTTTCCACTTTGCAAATTTGTTTTGATATCTGCGACTGTTTATCTCATAATTCAGAGTTCAATTCAGACTTTTCTTCTCAGAATTATAAAGATTTTCAATTTTTGCTGTTCTGAGTTTATAAAGTCAGAATAGTGAGATAAAAAGAGGAAACAAGCTTTCACACACATAAGACTCAAGTAAAGTGTTTGCGTGAGTGCATATTAGGTCATGCATGCAGTCATCATTTGCTGAGGGTTTTTGTTTGTTGTCAGCGGGTCAGCTGGCGGGGAACTCGTCGGTTGAGATGTACCGGCAGACGCTGCTGTCTGGCTGTCGCTGTGTGGAGCTGGACTGCTGGAAGGGCCGGACGGCGGAGGAGGAACCCGTCATCACACACGGCTTCACCATGACCTCAGAAATCTCCTTCAAGGTGACCCGCGGCGCTCCACCGCACTCACACGAGACTTAGGTTACCATTCACTTCTCATTCAGCTTTTCATCAGTGCACACAGTTAAGTAGTGCTTAACTTGCAGCTATTTTCTGCTTTTGGAGACGTTTCTATAAAAAAATAATAGATGCACTGAGTCATTCTTTCACTGGCTGATACACAGTCTCATACAAAAACAGTCTGCAGAAGTAAATAGCCCTGCGAGCCCTGGTTTAGTTTTATTAAGCTAATAAAGGTTTTATTAATAATTTGTTTAGATTTTTTTGTGATTTCAGATTACAATAAGAGTTTAGTACAATTATTCAGTTTAGTTGAGTTTTTTTATTTTATTTTATAATTTTTTTATTCAATATTTTTTTATATTTTCAGAGTCCAATAAGAGTTTAGTACATTTTTTTTACCATATTTAAATCAGTTCTGCAGTTTTTCTTTTAAATTTTCTTTTATTTTATTTATTTTATTTTTATTTTTTAATTCTATATTTTTTTATTATTATTACAATTTTCTGATTCCAGTACAATTTAGGTATATTTAATTTTATTTATTACTATATATTTAGCACAATAAAAAAATAAAAAAAAACAATATTTTATTTTTATTTTTTTAATTTTTTTTTTTAATTTTTTTTTTTATTTTCAGATTCCAATAAGAGTTTAGTACATTTTTATTTCTTACCATATTTAAATCTATTTTGCAGAATTCTAAAACAATAAATAAAAATCCCTCTAAACCACCAAATATTTTTATTATTTTATTATATATATTATTTTATTTGCAGATTCAGATTCTGATTATTTTCAGATTCATTTTATTTTATTTATTGCTATATATATATATAAATATATTCTGCACTATTCTAATAAAGTTCCATCTATTTATTTTATTTTATTTTATTAGTTTATTCTCTTATTATCATTATGCTTTCAGCTTTCAGTAAAAGTTTAGTACATTTAATTTATTGCAATATTTAAATATATTCTACAGAATTCTATCTTAAAAGATTTTATTTCACTCTATATTTTATTTTATTTCATCAGGCTTCCAATAAAAGGCTTCCAGTAAAAATTGTGAAATATTATTACAATTTAAAATAGCAGTTTTCTATGTGAATATATTGTAAAATGTAATTTATTTAATTAATTTTCAGCATCATTACTCCAGTCTTCAGTGTCACATGATAATTCAGAAATCATTCTAATTTGCTGAATTCAAATTCAAATTATATAATGAAAATTTCTATAATGAAACAAAGCCTAAATAAAGTAAATTGTATTCAGTAGCAAGTGTTGTTCAGGTGAACTAAATGTCATCTATTGTTAATCTATTGTTGTTTTCCAGGAAGTGATCGAAGCCATAGCGGATTGCGCTTTTAAGACGTCTCCGTTCCCCATCATCCTGTCCTTCGAGAATCACGTTGACTCGTAAGTGTAGCCGGCGTCGCCGCAAGTGTTGTTCCTGAAGCACCGCGGCTCCTCGAGGGCCGACTGCAGCTATGGCAACCAGGAGTAGAGCGATTAGAAGCGTCTCTGAAATGCATAATTTGTTTTTAGTCATCATTGTTCTCGTGTGAGATGTGACACACGCTGCCGGCTCAGCGCTCCCTTCATTTTCTGCATGAAATCAGAGATGACATGATGTGCGTGCAGTCGGGGAATTTCACTTTAAAAACATTACAGGTGCAGATGGAGTTTAGCACAATCAGATGCGGGTTAACTTTGAAATCATCGTAATAGCTATTTAACTTTATTTTATTTATTAATTCTTAATTTTATTCAGGACAGTTTAGGGCATTATATTTATTACCGTATTTTATCATACTTACCAACTCTGCCCCTAAATAGCCCAAATCTAATTTAATTTAATTTTAGATTATTTTATTATTTTAATTATATTTATTTATTTGTATTATACTTTTAGCTTCCAATAATAGTTACTCAGATTAAATATATTTAGCAGAATTCTACAAAATCTATAAAGCAAACCCCGATATCACTGGTGATTTAATTTTATTCTGTATTTTAGATTATTTTAATATATATACTTTATTTTATTTCCTATTTATAGAATTCTAAGATTTATGTTATTTTATTTTATTTTTAGATTCCAATACAAGTTTGGTACATTTAATTTTATTTATTACTATATTTAAATATTTTCTGCAGAATTCAAAGTTTTTTATTTTATTTATTTTAAAAAGAGTTTAGTAAATTTTTATTTCTTACCATATTTAAATATATTCTGCAGAATAAAAAAAACTTTTTATTTTATTATTATTTCATTTATTTATTTATTTTTTTTTTAGATTCCAATACAAGTTTGGTACATTTTATTTTATTTATTGCTATATTTAATCATCTTAAAAATATTTAATTAAATTAAATTTATTATTTATTAATTTTTATTTCATTTCATCATGCTTTCAGCTACCAATAAGAGTTCAAGACATTTGATCTATTACCGTATTTTACCGTATTTATTTTATATTATATTTTATTTTTTATTATACTTTCAGCTTTGTTTAATTGTTTATTTTATTGGGGTTTTTTTTAGATTCCAATATGAATTCAGTAAATTGTTTTTGAAAATCTACCTAAACCACCAAATATTTAAATATAATTATTTTAATAAATAATAATTATATAATATATTTATTTTATTTTTTTATTATTATTATTTTCTTTTCAGCTTACACTAAAAGTTATATTTATTTATTACCAGAAAAATATTAATATAAATCTGCAAAATTTGACAAAATATTTATTTTATTTATTGTTGTTTATTTAAATAAATTTTGCAGAATTCTACAAAATCTCCCCTTTCTTTCAGTGATGTCTGTTTTATTCTATTTTATTGTATTGCCATATTTAAATTTATTCTGTACAATTGTACAAAATCTACCCCTAAATCTGCGAAGATTTTATTTTATTTTGTATTTTATTTAATTTTACTTTATTTTATTTATTGTTTATTTTTTATTATATTTATATTATTTATATTTTTATGTATATTATACTTTTAGCTTTTATCATATCAATATATTCTGCAGAATTATTTAATTTAATTTTATTTTATTTTACTGCCATATTTAAATTTATTCTGTAGAATTCTACAAATTTTCCCCCTAAATTAATAAAGACACTGCTTTAATCTTCGTCTTAGTCTTCATCCTGTCATTAAGTTGTTGTTGATGCAGCAAACGTTACAGGTGCTAATTTTCCAGTTTAATGACAGTTTTGTTGAATTGCAGACCCAAACAGCAAGCCAAAATGGCAGAGTATTGCCGATCGATATTCGGGGACGCACTTTTGACTGAGACGCTGGAGAAATATCCTGTAAGTGTGTCTCTCCCTCATGCATTGGTGCTGTTTTAGCGTCCAGTGTTCTCCTGACAGACTGTGCCTTGTGTTTCAGCTGGAGTCAGGCGTTCCTCTGCCAAGCCCTCAAGAGCTCATGGGAAAGATCCTCGTCAAGAACAAGAAATCTCACCCCAAGCCCTCAGACGGAAGCACGAAGAAGAAGCTGTCCGAACAGGCGTCCAACACCAACAGCGACTCGTCCAGCGTCTTTGAGCCGTCCTCACCCAGCGCTGGACCCGCAGGTAATAGAAAAACGCTCATATTTTACCTTGAAATCTCAAATTATGTTCATGAGAGACAGCCAGTGCTACTCTAAATACAGTTTAAATCAGTTCATTTAAGCGTTTTTTATTTTAAATATATATTTAATTAAATAGAAACTAATACATTTAGCATGTATTAATTGTAAAATATATATATATATATATATATATATATATATATATATATTGTTGTAAATGGTATATATAAATTTGTAAATGGTGAATATATAATGTAATGTAATGTAATGTAATATAATATAATATAATAATATAAATCCTCAATCCCATGAGAAGTGGTTTGGTGAATAGATGGATGCATAATATATTATAAAATAATTATAACTGTAATTACACAATTTGTTATAAATTGTAAATATACAAAAAATAACAAATTAAAAGTAAATTTGTATTTGTAAATAATATAATATAATATAATATATTAATAATTTGTAAATAAAATATAATTTTTATAAATTGAAATTTGCAATGATATGATAAATTAACAAAATTTGTCATTAAAAAAATGTAATTTAAAATATTTCAACAAAAGTAATTTAAATATAAATTCAATATATCATTTGTAAATTATAAATAGCAAATAGAAATTTCTGAATAGTAAAAAAATAATATGTCAAATTAAAATAAAATTTCTAAATTTTAAATGAACACTACATTTTATAATAAATTATCAATATTATATAATGCATTAAAATTAAATTTGTATTTGTAAATAATATAATATAATATAATTTTCATAATTTGTAAATTGTAATTCGTCACAATTTGTCAGTAAATTAAAAATAACAGAAATATAAATTTAATATATAATTTCCAAATTGTAAATGTACAATATTATACAGCAGACAAAATTTTCTGAATGGTAAAAATATAATATAATAAATTAAATTGAAATTTCTACATTTTAAATAAACACCATATTATATAATAATGTAATCAGATTTTATAATCAGATATTATTAATTAAAATTTTCTAAATTGCAAAAATACACAATTTTGTAATAAAACAAATTAAAATGTGTGCAAATTTGGTAAATTCTCTGTGAGACGGGCAACTTTAATGGTTCAGGAGTAAAAATGCAGACACCAAAATTATAACTTTGATCCAGGTACACTTTTTGCCGTCGATATC
>NW_027394890.1:0-12900 GCF_049309525.1 Garra rufa | reverse complement strand
ATATATATATATATATATATATATATATATATATAAATAATATATATATATAATATATATATATATTATATATATATATATATAATATATATATATAAATATATATATATATATATATAATATATATATATATATATATATATATATATATATATATATATATATATATATATATATATATATATATATATATATATATATATATATATATATATATATATATATATATATATATATATATATATATATATATATATATATATATATATATATATATATATATATATATATATATATATATATATATATATATATATATATATATATATAAAATGATGTACGGCTTTTTACTTTTACTTATGTTTACTTTTCTTTACATTTGTAAAAGTACATTATTATTTGTAATTTTTTTTACAATATAATATAATATAATTAGGGCTTTCATTTGATTAAAGTGACATGTTTACATGTACATGATGTGTTAATTAATTAATATAATTAATCGCAAAATAATTTAACTGTGAAAATACCCACAAAAGATTATTAAGTTATTTTTGTGTTAAATAAGAAAGTATCAAGTAGACATTGCAACTGTAGCTTTAGAAATACATTTTTGATTTGATTTGACAACCTGAAAGATTTTCAGGTATTTTTATTTATTTATTTATTTATTTTTGCACCCTCAGATTCCAGATGTTCAAGAAGTTGCCAAATATTGTCCTATCCTAACAAATCATACATCAATGGAATGCTTATTTATTCAGCTTTCAGATGAAAGAAAATTCAATTCAAGAAAAAATTGACCTTATGGCTTGCTATGCGGTCTAGGGTCACATATAATATAGTATAATATAATATAGTATAATATAATATAATATAATATAATATAATATAATCATGTGGACCATGTGAATTTTATGAATATCATCATGCCATTGCACCAAATGACATACAAAAAAATATCAAAACACTTTGTAATTCATAAATTCAAAGCATTTAATTGAACACTGCATATTTGAAAAATGCATTTTTTTTTATTTATGACTTTTCCATTCGAAAACATGCCATGACATTGACCAATAATTTATTTTAAAACACAACAGAAACGCTTTTGCCAGTAATAGCCACAAATGAGCTCTCTAAGTCTCATCAACTATCCCAAACCCACAAATATGACTATTTCTGCCCCTTACTATGCCCTCTCCAATCATCTTAGTCTTGAGGGATTTTGAGGTACTTGGATTGTTATTTCTATGTTCTCTCTTGGCTCCTGAGTCAATCATTGTTTTCCGTAAATATCCACCAGAACAGAGTTAGTCATAGTTAAGTGTTGTTCTTGCCATGACCCTCCACTCTGCCCGCTGGACGACATTGATATGGCTCTCTATAAGTCAAAGATATTGAGAGAAACTTCACATTAACACGGAAATGGACATGATAGTAAAGCACTTAGCGAGTGAGACTGGGACATCAATGGCCAAAGTGGGATGTCAATAGCCACTTACGTTCACGCCCTTGACGTATGCTGGCCGTGTCAATAACAATGAGGAACTGTCAATACCTCTATCAGTATTGTAGCCTCTGCACTAACTCCATCCAATGTTCACCCAAAAAGAGGTCTGAACTTTCTCTGTTTTGCATTATGATGTACCGTAAAAAAAATGTGGACAAGTAATAAAACAAACAAACAGTTACATGTACTTTTAATTATTAGCATGTCAGGAGATGGAAAATAAAGTTGGTGTGCTTTGCGGGAAGATATCTGATAAATGTCTCCTAAGATAAGTAAAGTTTCCATGCACCTAAATAAAGGCTTCACACTAGGAGGCTGCCCACAAATATGCCGGGGTTTGCCGGCTCCCATGAAGGATACCCCCAGGGTGGCTAAGAGAACAAGATGAACCGAGAGAGACTATTTGTGTTTGTGTGTGAAACTTGATGCATCGAGGGGAAAGAGAGGTCTCTCAGGCTGTTATTCTCCTTGGTGTCATTGACAATGCTACAGACGGATGTTGTTTTGGCCTTGCGTCTGTCCTATGCACACATACACACACACACAAAGTCATACAGTCTCACGCACAGAGGTGACAGTAATAAATGATACAGTGACACTAGCACACACCAATGGATCTGGAAATGCTTCCTCATTTACTCGATCAAACATGGTGTCGCAGGAAACTGCGGTTGAGGGCTGTAAAGTTGATTTAATATTTTTTGCTTTAGTGCCAAATGTGTTGGGAATCATGCATTCGTATTGAAATGTACATCTGTGAAGTTATTCTCTCATACATCCTGTTTGTACGTTACTTTGTCGGCATTTGTGTGTGTAATCTGGTGAGTGCTGGGCTGCATGGTGGCTGCCTCTCTTGTTCTCCCAGCTGTCCTAACATGGTGCTGTGTTGACTGTAAACACAGCTGCAGGTCAGAGTACCAGACTGGTCAGACACTGGGTCAGTGTAGAGAGAGAGAGCGAGAGAGGGATTACTCATTTTAGAGAACTCGCATGCTACAATAATCTTCAACTTGAACTGAACAAGTGGAACATCACCCTTTGTGTTAGTCAGTTCTTTATGTAAGCTGTAAAATGTTCAAAAATACATAGGATAGTGACTCCTAGAAGTATCTGGGCAATTGTAGACACTTAAGTCTCTGTGGTTTCAGACACTTTTGGATACTCAAAGGGATAGTTCTCCCAAATGACGTCGTTCCAAACCCATAAGATCTATTTTTATCTTCAGAACACAAATTAAGATATTTTTCAAATCTGAGAGCTTTCTGACCCTGCATAGACAGCTGCGCAACCGTTCAAACGGCCCAGAAGGATAGTAAGGAGACTGTTAAAATAGTCCATGTGACATCAGTGGTTCAACCTTAATTTTATGAAGCTACGAGAATACTTTTCGTTGGCAAAGAAAACTAAAATTTATGTTCCGAAGATAAACGAAGGTCTTATGGGTTTGGAACGACATGAGGTTGAGTAATTAAGTGGCATTAGAAATGAAATGATGCTCTAAGTTTCTCTAAGCTAATACTTTTCTGAACCATTTTCAAAATTATTTTAATCCGATTGGTCTCGAGGTGATTTTTGGGGAGCGTATGAACAGTGTTGGGAAAGTTACTTTAGTAATGCATTACAATATTGCGTTATTCCCTAAAAAAATTACTGATTGCATTACTTAGTTACTTTTTATAGAAAGTAATTTGTTTTTGTTTTTTGTTGTTGTTGCCCTGGGCAGGGCTTGCTTGTTTGTTTTTAACAAAAGTTGTATTTTTGGCAAATGAACACACCAAAATCCTCAAGCTGGGAAAAAAAAAAAGTAAATTCACGTCTGTACAGTAGAACGCAGAAAAAGAAAGTTCAACACTCTTCAGCAATAAAAAAAGGAAAGAAAAAAGAAGGAAAGAAAAAGAACAAATCTTGAGTAATTTTTGCTTATTGGTATGGTTGAATTGGATCATCAAAGGTCAGCAGCAAAGATGCTAGTTAATAAAATGGGATTATTATTTAGCATTTATTTATTGCAGGTTTGCATCATATTCTGAGTTGAATTTCAATGGTTTTATTCATTGAGGAATACTGAATATGCTTTTTTGAGTGAGATGAATTAATGCATGTTCACATTTATTCTAGAAGTAAAGTAAAGAACTTACTCCTGATTTCTCTCAACATGGGGAGAGGATAGCATTCAATCAATAAATGGGGAAAAAGTAACTGGTGTTTCTTATTTGAAAAAGTAACTCAGATTTTCTTGTAAATGAAACAGTAATGCGTTACTTTGCTAGTAACTTGAAAAAAGTAACTTGTGTTACTTGTAATGCGTTACCCCCAACACTGCATATGAAGTCAATTCTCTTCAAGTTCACACAGGTATCCTAGCAGAGTAACCACAGGTATAGTTCATTACAATGATTATGAACTAATGAACAATATTTCTATTATTTTATTTAAAATAAACTATTCAATGTAATAATTTGTTTGAACAGTGTGTTCCTTAAAATAACTGCTGATACTGTGCTACATATACAAAGATATTTATGCATTTTTAATTGTCCAAATTATTATCGGGGCCACTATATGTCAAAAGGAGATGCAATCTGGACTTTTAATTAAATATAGATCAGGCGTGCATTAAAAGGTCACTGTCTGGAACAGATGGCAGATGGACAATGTGCTGAACTCTCTATTTTGTCCAGTACACCTCTGTTAGGAGGATGCTGTATTGTTGCTATTGCTCTGTATATTTATAGTTGGGATGTCAAACTTTGAGCTTGGTGCTGCTGGTCCGGGTTCCCAGAGGAGTAATCAGAATCAGCTGGGTCCATAGAGGTCAGGCCAAGCCCAGAGGTCAGCCCTGGATGCTGCAGGGTCACCGAATGCTAGGTGTGACCCTGACACTCTGGATCGCTGGAAGAGTGTGCTTATCAAACCCTCTGGACTTATAGATATTGATACTGGGCCTTGCGTCCTCATAACCTTTCATTGACTCATTGAGTTCGTTTATGTATGCAGCAGCTAAAACAGGAAGAAATTATATATTCGATAGCCGCAGAGACTAGAAAAGGCGAGAGAGGTCATATTTGTTACTAAACAAGCCCCCATTCCTAGCAACGAGACCTTTGACGTCAGATTCCGAACAGACACGAAAAAGGTCACTGGGGTCATCCCAGGGGAATGTCAAGAGTTGGTGTGTGTTTGTGTGTCTACGTTAGTGTTTGTGTATGTACACCAGGAAAGAGGTACACAGAGTTCCAAAGAGAGGAACAGATGGAGACAGAGAGAGAGAGCGGGATGGCGAATGAGAGAGAATGAAAAAAAGGCAAAAGGAAATAATCAAATTAGCTTTTTTGAACTGAACTAGCAATGCAACGCCGCACAATATCCTGCCGCGCGCCAGTTTCCCGTGAGAACGGGAGTCGGGTACACACTGCTCACTCAGACAGTTCAAACATATTTACCCCTCATTGGAAGGTACAAATTAAATTAGCCCCTCCACAAAGAGGGGATGTTTGCCCCTTCTGTTCTGATGTCATGGTAGTGGGCTACATGGAGCGGGAGGCCACTGCAGAGTAACCCACATGCATTTATCTTCTAGACCATTCATCTTCCCGTTCATACACATGCATACACACAGCGACTCTTGCCTCCAAACGCAGAATGAAAGTGCCGCCCTGCTTCTTTCTCTGCCTGGATGCTTCCGCTCCATACCCCAAATGAGAGCAGGAGACACACAGTCAAGTGTCTGACACTTTTTGTATACGACACCATAGATGTTCCCTCACTCCCTCTTTCTCTTTGTTTTGCTCCCTCTTCCTCTCTCTCTCTCTTGCTCTCACTCGCTCTCTGCCACTCTCAGATTTGTAGAATTTGTGTCAAAGGAGTAATTTATCTAAAAATTCTGTCATTTACTGAACCCCATGTCATTTTAAACCTGTAGGTCTTGTGTTTGTTTTACTTAAATTTTTGGTTATGTTCTTTTCTATTTTAGTACAGTATATGAACTGGAGCTTTAAAGCCTCAAAATGATGCAAAAATTAGCATTTAGGTATCATTAAAGTCCATATGTGACCCTGGATCACAAAACCATTCTTAAGTAAATTTGTAGCAATAGCCAAAAATACATTGTATGGGTCAAAATTATAAATTTTTCTTTAATGCCAAAAATCATTAGGTTAATAAGTATAGATCTTGTTCCATGAAGATATTTTGTACATTTCCTACCGTCAATATATTATTTATACAGCGCTTTTTACAAGTTGTGTCAATACCTTACAGTATTAAAATAATAAAATAAAATGTCAATAATAATGCAAGAGTTCCATATTGCAACAAAGTCAAATTGGGGAGGACTCATCTGGTTCCCATGGCCTTGTGCCGGTGGCCGTTTAGGGTAGGAGTTCTTTCTTGATGATCTGTCTCTGGGGCTCATCTAGTTGACACGGTATCCGCTGACAATATATCAAAACGCACCCTCAGATTCTAGATTTTCAAATAGTTTCTCAGCCAAATATTATCCTAACAAACCATGCATCAATGGAAGGCTTATTTATTCAGCTTTTAGGTGATGTATAAATCTAAATTTTTAAAATTTAAGGGTAAATAAGGGTAAATTTACCCTTATGACTGGTTTTGTAGTCCAGGGTCACATATGAGTTATCTAAACTATTGTTTATTGAAGAGATGATTTTTGTAGGCCAAATCCTAGAAACAAATTAGCATTTTAGCACTTTTTTTTAATGCTTTTACTTGACTTGAGAAAGGTAGTTGCAAACAAGTGGCTAAATAGGACTACATAGGTTGTCACAGACATTAAAAGTCATCACAACAACAGGTGAACTCATCTACTTACTACAAACTATTCTATTAGGATTGTTTTTTATAAAGAATGAAAGAGTTGTTGATAAATGTGAAGTAATGTGACCATAGTGGACTGATAAGTGAAAGAATCATTTAGAGCAGTTAGGAACTGAATCAACAATTTCATTCAAGGGTTTTGACTCAAAAGAACAATTCTTTGAGATACGCAGAATATTTTTGTGAATAATGCATTAAATAAAACTGTCATATGCATTCTGAAGACTTGCAATATTGTGCACTTTTACAATCCTATTATGGTGTTTTTGCATCCTTTTTGAAGCTTGAAGCCTTAGTTCCCACTCATTTTGTTGAAAAAAAGAGCAATCAGCATAATTCTTCAGGATCCCACTTTTAAGTTCCATAGAAGAAATAAAGTCATGTCAGTTTGGATTTAAACAGGAAACGCTTTGTTTTAATCATGGACATTATGGATTTTGGCCACTCTTTTGCTCTCGAGATGGGTAACAGCACTGTAAGGTCTGCAATGCCCTTAAATGTGTGAGTGTCCTCAGCAATGAGATGATTCAACATTTCCCCTCCTTGTTCCTCTCTTTTCATCCCTTCTTTTTTTCTTTTGACAATAAGAAGCCTCTGTGGATCATAAATGCTTCCAGACATCGTACAAGGACGCTATGCCGAAAGATCTTCCCTCTGTCTCCATCTGCTTCCAATGACAACTGCTTTACTCCCATAGTCTTTATAATCATGTCAGTCAGGCCCAGAATGAGTCCAATGCTGCTGTATCTGTGCCAACAGGCCTGTTCACTGATTACGTGATTATTTGATGGCTTTTGATTGTGCCGATTAGGCAAGGTGATGTCTCAAGGATTGCAGGACTCGATTTGTTACACATCAAGGTTATTAACAGTATCGTGTGGACAGAATATAACTACAAAGGGTCTTTTTTTATTCCTTATTTCCAGACAGAATGTAAGAATATCCCTGAAAAAGACCATTTGTCCAAAAACTTGGTGTATTCTAGTTTTACATGTCTTGAAAGAGTCCAGACCTTAGCCAAGTCAGGTTTTATTGCCATATGTACATTGAAATTCTTCTCCGCAAACTATCGACAAAACAATGTAGATACAAAATATACAAAATAACAACAATAACTGTTCCCACTTTTTATTAGGTGGCCTTAACTATGTACATACATCGAAAAAAAAAAAGTACAGTGTACTTTTTGTGTTCATACTGTATTGCAAAACACTTTTGCTGCTATTGAAGTGGGATACGGGTAAGGTTAGGAACAGGTTTGGTGGTATGGGGTAGGTTTAAGGGATGGGTCAACATTGTCATTACAGAAATTAATTACAGATGTAATTACATGCAAGTACATTTTTTAAAATAAAATAAGTACTGTATAAAAGCATGTATGCATGTACACAAAAAGTGCATTGTATCAAATGATTTATTTAAATGCAAGTACATAGTTGTTAAGACCACATAATATAAGGTGAGACAATTCCCATACAAGACCAGTACCAAGTGCTAATAATGAACTTATAGCAATCATTGGAAAGTTCCAAAGTTCCAAAAATGTCAACTTACAGTCCAGCATCATTCTTTTAATTTGTTTGTTAGTTTTTTTATTAGTCCTGAGCCGCTTTCAAGAGGGTAATATATTAGCTTTTCATGAAACAAAATTGTGCAGTGGACTTCACTGCAAAAACCACTTACCTTTTCTATAAAAATGTAATTCATTATGAATTTATTTGCCTTGCAAAATTAACGTTGCACTATTAATGTCATTGGGAAAACAGACGTGTAAATAGTAGGCAGTAAATAGTTTGTGTATATTTTCATTTTCGATAATACAGTATGAGCAGTAATTAAGTGATGACCAAACTATGGAGAAGAGAATTATAAATGGTCATATAAGCATGGTGTAGTCAAGTGGATTTTCAGTATTTTTTTTAAAAAGAAAAAAAAAAGTTGATTTGGCTACCTATATTGGTGATGTGATGCTGTCCTGGTAAAGTATGTCACATTGTCATAGTTTGCTGTATCCGCCACAACAAACTAGGTGTATGGTGGTGAAATTGCGTGCATTTTTGGGATTTTTGTGAGCGTGTTTGTGCCGTTACCTGATTTGCATAATTCCTTCACTAAAACTATGCAGGCAGCAAGTGCAGAGTTGCAATGAGAGAGAGGCTAACGTTACTGTCTCCCTCTGACCCAAGAAAGGTGGGAACAAGCAAACAAACAATTTGCCGCAGGAATGCGTTTCTCTGTCGTCTTTTAGGAGAGGATGAAAAGGGAACAAAACGGGGTGAGAACTAACAGGCTGGCCAGCATGTCAGTTGTCACAGTTCTCTCTATTTGTCTCACACTGCCTCTCTCTCTCTTTCTCTGATGGCCTCTGCCCCGACACTTCATTCTGCCGTTGAGCGGTCACAAAAGGCTAGTAACTGCACTGCCTGTTGGATGTGTAAACAATGGCATTGTTTACTGTTTTGTTTATTATGCTGGGAGAGATTAGCTGTTATTGGTTTCCTCCGAGCCCGGCGGAGAAAAAGCTGCTTTTAGCCACCACCCTCCCACACACACACATACACACACACTCGGTCCACCATTGAGGCTGTCACACCCCTGTCAGTTCCAATAAAAGTGCCCTACCTGAAGTATGCAGATGAGCCGCTTTGTGGCGTTCGGGCACTGGACAGGCGGCCATTCTCCGGGCCCCTTTCTATTATAGCAGAAGCTTGGGGGCCAGGCACTCCTGGGGTCAGGGCCTTTCACCCTCTGGGTCTTGACTTCTGCCACCGTAGCCTGACAAATCACCCCCACACACACAAAGGGCCGCTTGATCCACAGCGTGAGAGAGCTGGCCCAACTGTAGCCGGGCTGAGCGAGCTAACGGCCCTCTTTTTTCTTTCCCTCCTCTTCGCCAGCCAGACTGTTACGATCAGACAAAAGGGGAAAGACGGGATGTTGAAAGAGGAAAAGGGAAAAGAGAGAGCAGAAGAAAGAGGGAAGGGGGAAAGCCGAAAGAGAGACGTTTGGGTCCTTTCATTTGGGGCGACTGTGATAAATGGTTGCCCTTTTGCTGGGCTGTGCACTCCCACTGTTCGGTTGGAGCCCTGGGTGACAAGAGGGTCTTTGAGAGAGAAAGAAAGACAGACAGATAGACAGACGGAGAACGACAGACACCTTGCAATATATATTCTCTTAGTGGCTCTACGGCTTTGAGAACAGGAGCCGAGGGCGAGATGTCGTAGACGGGGTGAATTTGATTTTTATTCCTTATCCACCCACTGCTTGGCACTAAATCAGCCAACTGTATTCATTTAACTGGCACAAATTATCACGCCAACATTGAAAAATATTGCATCTATTGTAAAATCAATAAAAAGTATTTTCTTTATAATTATGTTGAATTATCCCAATTTTTTGGTGATGTTTAGTTAGTGCACATGCTCACATATCCAAATGAAATACTTTCTTAATCCTGTCCCCTTGTCTTTATTTCCTGTCATCTTGTAATGTAAAATGTAAAAAAATCTAAATCTAAAATAGGAACATTTACATTAGTGCTAAATTTATCAAACTGACGTGTTTAGTGTCTCTCTTCATTGCCGTTTGTTTGTGATGCTAGGCCAATTACTGCTTGCAAACTGTATCAGAAGGATCACCCAGAGCCCAACAAAGGCAAATTATCCAATTGAGAGCGTTACAATCTACTTAATTGGCTTCTAAAGGCTGATTAACAAGTTTGAATTAAAAGAGAAAAGGAGGAGGAAAAAGGAGAAGGTTGAAAGGCTCTAGTGAACGATATGAAATTCATGCTTGATTTAATTGTTTGTGATGAGCCCCTTTAGGAGGCAAGGGGGGTGAGGGGGCTAGGATTACACGCAGCTAAAAGTCACTGCTCTGCCACAATAGTGGAGAAATTGGTTGGCTATCGCTATTCAGCGCACCTCGCCTCCTACCTTTAGCTGGGATGGCAAGGCTGTGCAGTAGTGTGAAGCTCTGGGGGTGGAAATTGGAGGTTATGCTCCTCTTTTTCTCCGTAATCTCACCCTAGAGGTTTGAGGAAACCAGTGTTGAGAAACTGAGCAACTTTGGTCGGACTTCTGGATGGCTAACTGGATAACTCGCAAACACGTGTGCGCACACACATATGAGACACATGCACGCTCTGACAAAAAGAACTATGTGCCACCATGCCATAATCTCCGCCTTTGCCCAGTGGCCCAAATTTAATCCAGCCTTTGATCCGCCCCCTAATCTGTGATTACAGGCCCAGTGCAGAGGGTGGGGTGGTGGGTGCGCTGCCTGGTAGGGAAGCCTCTCTCTCTCTCATCCCACAGGGAGTCTGCCAATTGACATGGGCTTTAGCGCCTGCTCTTCTATGGGCGGGCAGAATTAGACCCTAATGCCTGTTTAGGGAAAATACTGAATACAGTGAGTATTGAGAAGCCCTTGGTGGCCATGATGGGAATAATCATGCCTCCTCTCATAGTTTGTCTTATATTGAGGAGGGGGGGATTGCTTTGATTGAGAAACTAGGACTTTGGTGTAGCTTCCATAGCATGCAGCACAGTCAGACTTTTAATTGAATTTTCAAAATGTGGCTTTATAAGACGGTATATAGTTTATTTCATCCCATGCTCAGTGAAAAAAACATACTTGTGATAACATTTCTGCAAAATTACATGAATACATTGCTTCTTGGATGTTTTGCAACACTTTCACAGTGAAATATCTAGTCCATGTATCACAACAACACATTCTCACTCTTCAACTTGACGCTTTGGTCAGGACCCTTTGCCATTACTTTTTGACACACAGGGTACCGCTTTAGGGTAATTTTTCGATGTGCAGGGTACTCCATTGCTTTAAAGAAGAAACCTTTGGCATCAATGTGCATATGCGAGGGGCATGATCATTTAAATTATATATTGGGAAATTATATATTGGGTTTTGCCACTATTACATATATGTTGGGATGTGATTTTCAATTTAAACAGTCACAACTATTTTATTTACACATTTTTTGACACATTTTTGAGCATGTAACCCAACTCCTACTTCTAAACCTGATAATTTGTCAATACATAACACGTGATATTAAAAGCAGATACAACTACAGTCACAATTTCTTAAAAAGCAGTCATATTCCAAGCCTTCTGATGCAAAACAATTGATTTGTGAGATGAACAAACATGATCACTGTCTCCCTCCACCGTAAAGCTCAGATCCTGTGTGTAGTCTGTTCACAAATTCAAAAATTGCCACCAGAAGAAGTGTTATGTCAACTTTGGTTGTGAAATTCTATTGGCTTGTGTGTAGCTTGTGACCAATTGAGTTATGCTAATATTCCAGTGTATATTTTGAATGAGTTTTGACCATGTTGACGGAGTGGGATTATTTTCAACGATTAAAACCTTATAATTTACTCTGTTCTTTGCATAAAGATATTGTACAGCCTAAGAATAATCGGAATGCAACACTAAGTTTATAATACTTTTATACTGCTTTTGGGTCAGTTTTTGCAATAAATACCTATGACTGTACTTTCACTTGCTGGTTACCTGTTTTATAATGTTGAGAAGTGGGTGGGTTTAGGGTAGGGGTGGGGTTAGGTGCTCCAAAATATCTATGATAGTATATATATATATTAGGGGTGGCACGGTACATGAAAAACAACCGAACCGTTCGGTTCGCTTGTCTCGGTTCGGTGCGTGTGTGCGTCGCACGGTTCAACGGTTCAACGCATGCGCAATGTAGCCTTGTGAGTGTCCTTTTTGCGCGAAATAAGAGGTGTGTGTAGACATAGAGACAGTAAAAGTGGAGTGCTGCAGGTTACGTCACGTGTAGAAATGGCAAGTGGGAGAGATAAGGAAGGCTGCCCGGAGTTGGAGGATGCGCCAGCTATGATACGCTGTTCATCCAACTTGGCTGTGCTTTCAATTTTATTAAAGGAAAGGATGAAGCTGATTGGTTGGTTCATGTCACATGGCCTGCGGTGAGCTTGCGGAATTTTGAAAAGTTGAGATGTTTTTATCTCGATGCGGCGCGGACGCACCTGGAAAAAACGAGCGTGTCGCACCGCGTCGCTTCCATTACGAGCGCACATACCACGCGTCAACATTTGAAATGACAAACTTGAGTGCGCAAAAGAGGCTTCATGTGAACGGCCCCTTAGCCAGGTCAGTTGTGTGGGAACATTTTGGATTTCATGTTACCTATGATGAAGACGGGAATAAAAGAATAGATCGAACTGAGACTGTGTGCAAGCATTGTGGAAAATGCATATAATATGCTAACGGCAACACTTCTAATTTGTCAGTTCATCTGAGAAGACATCACACCAGTGTGTTGGTAGACATGCAAGTTAATTCTTCAGTTCAATCTTTATGTGCCAAAAAGGCACATAAATTCCTGTGGAGATACACATTGTCCTGTTTTTGCCAAATAAATGAAAAGCATGTCATCAATGTCTTCTCTATTGCTGTATCAAATCTCCCCTAGCTTTCCTCAGAGATGGTCTCAATAACGTGCTTAAAGTCAAGTCCAATTCAGTTTGTGCATGATTACAT
>NW_027394889.1:0-12908 GCF_049309525.1 Garra rufa | reverse complement strand
AAAAGTAACTACATTAAATCTTACAAGTACAGTATACATATTTGATTAATTTGACATTTCGAATTAAAAAACAAAACAAAAAAACATATAGAATAAATACAAAAATACTTTTTTTTTTCTTCTTCCAGAGAATAAATTCAAAATTCCATCATTTTAATTGAAAGTGACGTGATTTAATTAAAATTTGTAATCAAATGACAACTAATATGTAAGAACGTTTTAAAAAAAAGAAACTAATAAGAAAAACTTTGGGTTAAACTTTATTTCAAGGTGTCCTTGTTACATTATAATAATACATTTTAAGTACTAAGTACTATGTACATACTATATGGTTAGGGTAGGGTTACTTACATGTAATTATACATAATAATTAGGTGTTCAAGTGCGTAGCGCTAAAACCCTATTGTAATTGTTAGAATGGTCACTCCACTTAAAACTGATCGTGCAGACTCAAACTTGGAGGGATGGTAATACTCGGACTGCTGACAGTGTCATCAAGGCTCACCCCAATTGGCCTGACAGGGGCGCAACAGCAATCAAAAGAAAGAAAATGGTCATGATTCCTAAACCGTCAGTCACAGGTTCAAGTGTCTTATGTCATTGGATCTGTTGGACAAAATGCACGCCTCAGGTTTGATTGTGAGCCTGCGAAATTTTGGGGTATTTTGGATTTTTTTGCAAAACCTACTTTTGCCAACTAGTCCTAGGTTTTTAGCCCGATCGGAACCAAACCAGCGCAGAGAGATTCTCTGGATAGCAAATATCAATAATTTTCAAAAACGAGTTGAACTTTTGACTTGCCGTCGCAAAGGGACGCCAAAACGTTCGAAAGGAGCAGGGCCACTTTTAGTAAAATGCCTACAACTCCTGAACAGAATGAGATATTTTTGCCAAACTCGGCAGGACAAAAATCACGAAGCTTGAAAAAAACATAAAAATGGCTATACCTACGCAACTATTTGTCCTATCAACATGAAAATCACTGTGCACGTTCTTGGTCCAAAGTGCCACAAGCGTCTATAAGGACATTTGCGTATCTCAAAAAAACATGGCCATCATTGGCCGACGAAGTTTGAGCACCTATAAGACGTGGTTAATGGAGGCTGATCGGAACGAAACTCGGTGGGCCTGTTTGACTCACGGTCCAAAATGTCTGTGAGAAATTTGAAAGAAATCAGCCACTCACATATCACCGGGGCATAAACGATTATGCTTTGCACGTTTTTTTGTGTGATATTCATATCATACAACAGAACTCCTCATTCCGGACAACTTTCCCTCTAGAACCACTGCTGTCAATCAAATCATTTGTTAAACGATTGAAAAGATGTAAAAAACAAGTCCTATATTTTGGAAATATCTGAAAAAAAAAAAACTGTATTGCAATTCTTTGGACTCTCTAGGTCAACAATTATAAAAAAAAAAAAAAATGTATCCTTTGGGAAGCTATAACGGGGTCATTTAGAAAAGGGGCCTGTCCGAAATTTACCCAAAATCCTATAAATTCTAAAGAAAAAAACTTTACAAAAACCTGCTGAGCACATGCGACAGATGGTTCTAAACAAGCTTGGACCACAGCTAGCGCTATAACAATCATGAATGTTACAAAACACATTATTTTATGGTAAATTACCTGTATTTGCAAAAAAGGCTTGCTATGTGATATCTTTTTTTAATGTGTGCTTAAATGCCTTAAAGCACTTGAACCCCGGTAATCGCTGCTTGCAGCTATATTTGTTATTATAATAGTAAGTACATTTAACGTGTAACAAGGACACCTTAAAACAAAGTGTTACCAAACTTACCAAACACATCCAGATAAACTCAACCGTCTTCACTACTTTAAATGCCAGATTCG
This sequence comes from Garra rufa, assembly GCF_049309525.1. Classification (NCBI taxonomy): domain Eukaryota; kingdom Metazoa; phylum Chordata; class Actinopteri; order Cypriniformes; family Cyprinidae; genus Garra; species Garra rufa. Next base: position 11,050 of record NW_027394889.1, on the reverse strand, counting down.
TCCTGTTCTTCTTGGTCCCTTTTTCCTCTCACATTTTGCTGCAGCTTTGTATGTCTGTTGAAGCGTGCGAGCTCATCAGTATTTTGTGTTCATAAGGCAGAGGTTGGATATTTTTAGCACATGATGCTTCTGGCTGGCACACGTTGGACATTTGCAAGTAGTAACAGTGAGAAAATCTGGTACATTTAACGGATTCCTTAGTGTTGCATATACAGATATGCAAATCAAAACTTGACTTTCAAATGTGTCCCAATGACAGCATTATGCAATCAATTGATGCTGCAGCCATGGTTACCGCATGCAGACTTTGTTGGCAATAAATCAAGGACACTGCAGGGCGGAATACAATTGAATAACAGTTTCAGCAGAAAAATACGTTGAAGTGTCTGCTTGTAACTTGTGCTACTACTTGCAAGTGCTGTCATGCTTGTGTTATTGTTTGCCATACCATTCCGTTTAACCTGCCCCCTCTCTCCCCTCTTTAGTAGGTCCTGATGACTTGTACATTGTAGAACCTCTAAGGTTTTCTCCAGAGAAAAAGGTAAAAAAAAAAAGTTTGTTTGGGCCGCTGTGTGTTGATGACAGTAGTGGGACTGAGGCAGGGTTTCAAAACCACTCACTGCTAGTTTAGTTTTCTCCAGTTTTACAGTTAGATACACTCTGTACAAACTATATTAATTACATAAAGGTTTTACTAGAAATGCTTTAGTAAATATGAAGAGCAGTGAGTGTTTTGAGACACAGCTCTTTCCAGTTAGTCTGTCTGACAGCCCGTGAAGTTAACCGTTTCTCTGCTGACTGAGGATTGTTCTCAACACTATACTAAACAGAAATACAAACAAAAACTGTTTGAGATATCACATTGATGTTGTAATAATATCACAATAATTATTTAAATAAGCTACTATTTTATCGAGTTTCTTTACATTTAGTTAGTACTTGGATTGATCTTTAAACTGATTCAAACCCATAACACATTGATGTGTTTTTTTACCAATTTATTAAGAACCACTTCATACCAATGAAAAAAAAAAAGGGCAGCTGAATAAAAATGCTAAGTCACTCTCTGACATTAAGTGAGGCTCATAGAAAAGCAGAAGTAACCTGATACCCAACTTTGTTAAAAAGTCAAATAGTATTTGTTTTCAAATAGCTGTTTGGATTTTTGTATTTGCTATTTATTTTAATCAAACTACTCAAATACAAGAGTACACAGATGAAAGCCTGTTTCAGATTCTTTCTCTGCTGTTAAGAAGTCAGTGTTGTTTTTAGTGATCGACCGATATTGATTTTTTATTACCGATACCAATTATTTGCATGTTTATGTGCCCGATAACCGATATTCATAACCGATATTTATTTACTATTATACTTCTGTTTTTGACACAATGATTACAACACCACTGAACTGAACAACAATTTCTTTATAACAATCACTCCCTCCTTGCATAGTTGAGTGATGTATCTTTAGACTGCAATGATGTTCGGTGCTGAAATGGCGATCATGCGCATAATTCTCAAAACACCCACAAGATGGTGGCGTTTATCGGTGAACCCGATATTACAAAACCGATAACCGATTATGGTAAAACGCTTAAATATCGGGAAAAATATCGGTAAATCGATATATCGGTCGATCTCTAGTTATTTTAATATCATTGATATACTTTCTTTATGTCTATGTAGTATTTAACAACGTAGTTTTAGTGCCACATTAAAAAATACAAAAACCTAAGATTAAAGAAATAAAAATATCTAAATTGCAAAAAAGTCATGGCAATACGAGATAAAGTCAAAATATTTTGACAGTCTAAATTATGAGAATTAAGTCAATATTTTATTGTATTTGCATGTGCAATATAGGCTATACTCTCAAAATATTATAACTTTAATCTTGTAGTTGCTACTACTTAATTTTTGTAATTTTGACTTTATTCTCAAAATATTTAAACTTTTCTCTTAATTTTGACTTTATTCTCAAAATATTTCGATTTATTCTCGTAATTTTGACTTTATTCTCAAAGTATTTTGACCTCATTCTTGTAATTTTGATTTAATTCTCCTAGTATTGTAACTTTATTCTCATATTGCTACGACTTTTGTCTCAGTAGACTTTATTCTCAAAGTATTTTGACTTTAGTCTTGTAAATTTGACTTTATTCTCAAAATATGTCAGCTTTATTCTTATATTGCTACTACTTTATTTTTTGTGATTTTGACTTCTCAAAATATTTTGACTTTATTCACGTAATTTATCTTTATTCTCATAATTTTGACTTTATTCTCAAAATATTTCGACCTTATTCTCGTATTGCTATGACTTTTTTCTCAGTATTTTGACTTTATTCTCAAAATATTTCGACCTTATTCTCGTATTGCTATGACTTTTTTCTCAGTATTTTGACTTTATTCTCAAAATATTTCGACTTTATTCTCATAATATTGACTTTATTCTTGTATTGCTACATTGACTTTATTCTCATAATTGACTTTTTCTCAAAATATTTCGACTTTATACTATTCATTTATCTTTATTCTCAAAATAAGTTTATACTTATTGCTACTTTATTCTTGTAATTTTGACTTTATTCTCATAATTTTGACTTTATTCTCAAAATATACTTCATTCTCATATTGCTGCTTTAATTTCGAAATTTTGACTTTTCTCATATTTTGAGTTAATTCTCATATTGCTGACTTTATTCTCAGTTTTTCCTTTTTTCAAAATTATTGAGATTATATTCTCATAATATTGACTTTATTCTTAAAATATTTTGAATTCTCATATTGCTACTTTATTCTTGTAATTTTAAGTTTTTTTTTTCTCAAAATATTTTGACTTATTCTCATATTGCTATGACTTTATTCTGATCATTTAGACATTTTTCTCAAATGTTTTGAATTAATTCTCGTAATATTGACTTTATTAAAATATTTAAACTTTATTCGCGTGTTGCTACAACTTTATTCTCATAATTTTTATCCTTTTTTTTTTTTTTTTCAAAATATTTAGATTTTGTTTTCCGTATTGCTACAACTTTGATCTCGTAATTTTGACGACTTTTCTAAAAAATATTTGACTTCATTTTTTTTGGCAAATTTTATTTTTTATTATTATTTTTTTTGACATGGCATTAAAACGCAGTGGTAGTATTTAATTTTTATTTAATAATTAATTTATTAATTATCTCCAGGCATGTGAACAATAGAGTAAATCAGTTTTTGTCACAGTGTGATGAAAAATAGATTAAAAATTTGACTGCATGCAAATTTTCACGTTGTTCTGAACAGACGCCTTAACAGATGTTCATTCAAATAAAGATATTTATTGCTCCAAACATCTGTCTTGGTGTGAACAGGCCTCAGCTTCTCCACAAATAATTTCTTGTGTTATCTGCCCTCATGTGTATCATCCAGTGATCATAGTGATTGATTGTATTGTTGTGCTATAATTTCTTAACGTCTCATATTCTTGGTGTCAGATGAAGTGTTCGCCACCATATATTTATTTATACTCACTCAGCACAAAAACGGTTACAGTGGCTTTAGATGTTTAAATACCTCTGTGAATACATCCTTTAAACACTAAATCATCTCTCCCGTTTGTGTCTTTCAGAAGAAGCGCTGCAAGACAAAAGGAGCAGAGAGAGTGGAGACGCTCCGGGCCTCCGTTCCCTCAGCGACGGGTGTTAATGTTGAGCCCAGATGCAACGGCGAATCATCGTCATCATCATCTCTTCAATTCCTGCCGTCAACGTGTAACGGCTACTTATCCACCTGCTCGTCCAGGGACTGTGCATCAGAGGGCAGCTCCGAGAGCTCTGTTTCCACACTGTCCGAGGAGTCCTTCAGCAGCACCCCCTCTGTGAACGGACACGACTCTAACCTGTGCAACGGCGAGCCACCTCCAATCCAATGGAAACCCAAGATTGAAAAGAGGTCTTTAAAACGACGCAAGTCCAAGAACGCCGATCAGCAGGAAGCCCGATGTGTGGGGGAGATACTGCATGCGCCACTTCCTGTGACCGTCATGCCCACGCTAGAGGAGCTCATGAAGGGAAAAGCAGATCTAGGTGTGGCAACATTCGGAAGGACAGCTGTATCGGGACGCGTTTAATTGTTCTTTTTCTTATTCCACCTGTTGTTTTGAGATTTTTATTGGGAGCGCTGATCCTGACGCCGTCTTCACTACATCCTGGTTCTCTTATGTGCCTTTTTTATCCATTCAGGATCGTTTTCGTTATTCCCTTTAAGTTTTTTTTTTTTTTTTTAATCTTCTGGGGAAGTTCTGACTGATGAACATTTGAAAGTATGAATGAGACTCGATTCGATTCTCTCCTGTCTCTGAACAGATGTAGATGTGGCGCTTCGTCACAGGGTGACCCACAACATTCAACGTGTTTCTTTACACTAACATGACCCTCAGGTCTCCATTTCCTCTTTCACTCTCCCTTTAAACACTCTCACTCGCTCTTTTCCTTTCTCGTTGGAAATATAATTCTTGTAAATGTGAGTGTGCGTGATTCTACGCCAGTCATTGTCTGTGGTTGGTTTGTGGGACCAGTGATGTCACATAGCACAGGGCTTCAATCCAGTGAGCAGAGCTGAATGAAGAACAGATCCAGTCCGTGTTAAAGGGTTAGCTCACAAAATGAAAAATAGCCCATTATTTACTCGCCCTCAAGCCATCCGAGGTGTATATGACTTCCTTCTTTCAGATGAATCCAGTTAGAGTCATATAAAAAAATATCTCTTTTCAAGCTTTATCGTGGTAATAGGCAGGTGTTTCTCTTCAACAAGTCAAAACAAGTCAAAAAAAGTGCCTCACATGGCTCTGGGGGGTGAATAAAGGCCTCCGCTAGTGAATCGATGCGTTTCTGTGAGAAAAATATCCATATTTAAAACATATTAATCATATTAATCTAGCTGGAGCCATTCCGGGCCTATGAGGTTTACAGGAGCAAAGGAAGCTAAGTTTCCTTACTTTAGCAAAGGAAAACCAGTCTCCTCTTGGCTTATATCAAAATCCTCCGACATCCTTCTTTACAAATCCTAATTTTTCACTTTTTTCTCGTAATTTTGACTATTTTCAAAATATGTTGATATTTTGATTTCTCAGAATTCAGACTTATTTATTTTAGTATTTAAATTTTCTTTTTGTCATTTTTTTCTTCATTCTCAAAAATTTTAAACCTTATTCTCGTATTTCTACACTCTTTTCTCAGTATTGCGCATGCGCCGGTGAGTCTCGCACAAACCATTGTTTGTTTACAGGAGCAAAGGAAGCTAAGTTACTTACTTTAACAAAGGAAAACCAGTCTCCTCTTGACTTATATCAAAATCCTCCGACATTCTTCTTTACAATTTCTCGTTTTGTACTTCTAATTCGAGACTCGGTTTGTTTTGCTCTCTCCACTTGCGAGTCCGCGTTTATCACTTCTGAGCGGCACATGCGCAACGACGACATCGTACGTCAAAGACCCAGAGCTGTTTCAGTGTACAACAGCAAGCGCAAGCTAGATTAAAGTGATTTATGTTTTTAAAATAGGGATATTTTTCTTACAAAAAACGTATCAATTCGCTATAGGAGGCGTTTATTCACTATCTGGAGCCGTGTGAGGCACTTTTTATTTTGGATGGATGCGCTTAATCGGACTTGTTTTGGACAAATGAAGAGAAACTCCCGCCTATTACCATGATAAAGATTTTTAATATAACTCGGATTGAAGTCGTCTGAAAAAGAGTCATATACACCTAGGATGGCTTGAGGGTGAGTAAATACTGGGCTAATTTTAAGTTAAACTAACCCTTTAATTCGGTCTTTTTCCTTTTTAGAGCCAAATTAAGGCTGTTTTTCTTCTATTCGAATCACGATCTAGTTTGACCAAGGAGTCCAGGCTGGGCCTGAACACTTACACACGCAAACACACACCCACACCCAACGGCATCATATGGTCAGTCTCCAGCTTTTTCAAGCATGTTTACAGCTCATTTATTCATGTTCAATGGAGCCGTCATAAAGACAAATGCAGATACCGTCATTTTTACTCAGTTTATATGTAACGTTACACGGGGGAAGTTCTGTTGTTTTAGAGGTAATTATTTATGTATTTATTTATTTAAATGTGACCCAGGCTCTATGAGATCACGGTCATGTGATATGAGATACGAGATACAGTCGCCCCATTAACCTCCATGTTAGAGATTTATTACATACATAGACACAAATGGTACGGACATCATCTTGTTCTCTAAAGTTTGCGCACTCTAACGTTACCTTTTCAGCTAATTTGAGAAAGCTGGATTCTGTATCTGCATCTTTTGCATTCAAATCAAATGAAGCATCATATAAAGTCGTTCTAATGCTCATGATCATGGTGGTATATTTGCTTAATCTGGATCTGTTCGGACAGGCTTTGAGTTGCTGGATTCGAGGTGAATCGTAAAAATGGCCGAGCTCTCGTTTTTGTGCAGATATTATGCATGAGTCCAGCAAAGCAACCGTCTGGTGTGTCCTGTCACGTATGTGTAAAGATTATATATATATATATGTGTGTGTGTGTGTGTGTGTGTGTGTGTGTGTGTGTGTGTGTGTGTGTGTCCAGCATCTTTTCTATTCACACACTCCATGTCCTTCCTAACACACTTTAAATGTGTATGTGTGTTCGCTGCTTTCTTAGTTGTTTTTAATGCACCCAAGAGACCATTCGACATCCTGGTGGAGTTTCTCTGTGTCAGATGTGTGCTATATGTGTTGTGTAAGATTATAAGTGTTTTCTTTCATGCAGACGATCCCATCGTTGACCTTTTATCAGACTCTCATCACGATTTCAATAGAAGGGAAAGATTGGGATGGCGTGCGATGGACCATCTCTGTCATTTCCAGGCCACATGTTCCAACATTTTACTACACTTTGAATGGAAATTGATATATGCTTGTGGATATTTTTGTGTGTATGGATATTTTCTCATTAGTGTGTATGTTGAACCCCAGTGAGTAGAGAGGGCTGCGTGTGTCTCCTGTGCACTTTGGAGAACTCAACATGCCTTTGTTTTTCTACACCACACCTTGTACAAGTGCTTTTTTTGCCCCAGGCTTTCCTTAGTACGGCGCCCTCTAGTGGCGAATGCCTGATTTATTTAAACGTCCGCTAGGTGGCGCCCAAATGAAATCTCATTAAGGACGAACTGCACAGTATTTGATTTTAATTTGTTTTCCAATTGTAACTACAGCAGTGTAGTGCCATTAGAAACTGTGAATTTATAAATAAAACACTTTGTTGTCTTTATTCAGTGTGTTTTTTTTGCTGTCACACTATAGTATGAGCACCATGAGCACAAGTTTGTCCTAAACAGTTAAACTGCCCGCTGTTCTTTAGAAGTCCTTCAGGTCCCACAAATTCTTTGGTTTTCAGCATTTTTGTGTATTTGAACCCTTTCCAAAAATGACTATGATTTTGAGATCCATCTTTTCACACTGAGGACAAATAAGGGACTCATATGCAACTATTACTGCAGGTTCAAACACTCACTGATGCTTCAGATCAGATAGAAACACAATGGATTAAGAGCAGGGGACGATCAGGGTAAATATAACTTATTTTGTCTTGGAGACATCTATCTTCTGTAGCTTCTGAAGGGCAGTACTAAATGAAAAAATATTATTTAGGCAAAATAAGAAAAATGTACATATCCATATTCTGTTCAAAAGTTTACATCCCTTAGTTGTCCTCAGTGGGAAAAGATGGATCTCAAAATCATAAGGTCGTTGGTGGAAAGGGTTCAAATACACACAAAAATGCTGAAAACCAAAGAATTTGTTGGACCTCAAGGATTTCATTTTTTTTGTTGCAATAATGCAATAACTGAAAGTCTGAACTTATAAGTTAGAAAGATCATTTAGAAAGGAAAAAAAAAAACAATAATTACTGCTGTTCAAAATGCATTATATATATAAAAAATAGATTAAAAAAATATAAAGTTTCTATATTAAATAATATATATATAAATAATTCTTTAAAAAAAATTGTCAGATGTAAATACATGTCCCAGTCATTTTCTTGGTTAAACATTACTTGCATCATAAAAAAATCTATTTTATGTTTTTACATGGACGATGTAATCAATGTTTTATTTATTATAGCCAAGTATGAATCTCATCAAGTTAGTGTTTTTAAGCATTTTACATGTATTCTAAAATAAAAATTCAAGGCAGTAACCATTTAAACAAGTTTATGTAAGTTAACTTTGAACTATTTTTTAAATTTTAAATTTCACTAAGCTGATTACTTACTAAAAACTCCCACAGATCCTGTTTTCATGCTGTTTTAAGTCTTAATTTGACATAACTAAGTGGTTATATCTAAATGTATGAGTTGTTAACTTCATTTTCTTAATTACTCTTTCCATTAAAGCCATTCAGTTCATTCAGACTGATTCGCGAACGCGGACGAACACAAGAGGCGGGATTTATCACATGAACCAATCACAGCCGAGCATAACCAGTCATATCCAATCATATCGCAATAGAGGCATTGCCTCCCCTCAATGCCTCTATTTTTTATTTGATATTTTTACATGAAAAATGTAATCAATATTCTTTTACAGCCAAATATGAATCTCATCAAGTTAGTGTTTTAAAGTGATTTACATTTATTCCAAAATAATAATTCAAGGCAGTAACCATTTAAACAATTTTATTTGTGATCGTACATTCAGCTATTCTTTTTAAGTTAACTTAAAAACTATTTTTGAAATTTTACATTTCACAAAGCTGATTATTCACTAAAAACTCTCGCAGATCCTGTTTTCATGCCGTTTTAAGTCTTATTTTGACATAATGTGGTTAGTCAGTCCCTCCAGTTTTTCGCGATTCTGCGATCGCTGAATTTAATGCAAAATCAACAAAATGTCGCATTTTTTTGCGATCCTGCATAATTTGTCATTTAACCGCAAAATAACCGCAAAAAACGGTTATTCAAATATTTCAATAATAAAAAGATTTTAAAATATATATATCATGTTGATAAAGACGCTGCTCACGTGATGTCTGTGAGCTGTCTGTCTGCAGGGCTCGCAAGATCGATGTCCCGGGGGCTATTGTGTTTTTCAGTCGAGCTACCAAAATGTTTCACTGGCCTGCCACCCGCTATCGTAAAGTAGAGGGCTTCTGTTGTTGCAAATGGAACGCCATAAAAGTTTTGAATTTGTTAAATAGTATAAGAAAAGTCTTAATTATAATTTTAAAAGTCAGTTAGGGACGGAAAGACGAATCACGATAGGGCTGGATAAAACTTCTAAAGGCAATGATGTCATTGAATAAATATGAGCCCTGCACATTTTAAAGTCAAAACGCAGCACTGATGTCTTTAAATGAATGTATCTGAGTAGAACCGACTGTCCTCAGAAACGTGTCGTTGGCATTTTCATTTCATGCTGATAAAACAGCGTTAAAGCTGATTTGTATACAGCCGTTACTAGGGAAACGATAATATTTCAGCGCTCCTAAAGCGCCCCCTTGTGACAGAATTTTTAATTTAAATTTTTTAGAATTTTTTCCAATACATTTTTCAGCTGTTTGTTTTTATGCAGCAAACACATAGGGGTTTTAATGTGCCTTCTAAAAAATCTAAACAATTAAGACAGTAATATTTATGTTTTAAATAAATATGATAAATTATATACTTGATTTATCCCTTTTAATGGTATAAAGGCTGAAATGCCATTGTATAAGATATTGTTTTTGTGTGAATCTGTATCTGAATTATAAATCATGTCATTTTATGACCTAAAATTCTACCTTACATTGTCCAACCCCACCCATTCTGTTCATTTTACTTGTGCAGCTCTTAAAAAGGATCATACATTGCTTTAAATTGATATTTAAAAATTCTGCAGATACACTAAAGAGTGAAATAAAATTCCTTCCTTGATATTTGTTTATATTTGTGTATTGAAAACATATTTGATTGACATTTAGACTCCTGTTTGAATTTCTATATTTAAAAAAAAAAAAATTAAAAAGCTTTTTTATTTGGGCTAGTTCAATTAATTTTTGGGCTACCAAAATGTAAAGAGTACCTGAGACGTGACTGAAATGAAGTAGGCTATGTACAGTATACATTTCTACACCTGCTGTTAATGTTTACAAAGGTCACATAAGAATATTGCCCATAGGTTATTTTAAAAGTTCAAATGTATCAGAATAAACAAATTTTATGTTTGATTTGTGTTATGCATGATAATTGAGCCTCTAACATAATACCTAATATGGTAAATGTGATATCCTAATTATTAATAAATAAATTAAATAATTAAATAAATCGCAAAATTTTTCGCAAATTTCTAGGACTTGCCACCACAAAATTTATAATTTTAATCGCAAAAATCACAAAAAAAAATCGTGAAATCCTGGAGGGACTGGGTTATATCTAAATGTATGAGTTAACTTATTTTTTTATTTACTCTTCCCATTAAAGCCATTATATTGTTCATTGACCAGTCACAGCCGAACATAACCAGTCATATCCAATCATATTGCAATAGAGGCATTGCCTCCCCTCAGGTGCCCCTTTCATCCTCAATTACCCTCGTCAAATTTTAGGAGGTCTGTTAAAACTCAATGGGGAGGCGAGAGAGATGTTTATATAGAAAAATGTGATTTATACACATTTTAATGTTACGTTTTGTAATATTTGCGTTGTTTTATTTCATTTTTCTACTACGAATTTTATTTCTCATCCAATATTTTGAGGAAACACTGCCTCCTCAGAGGAAACGCCCCTGAAAATGCGTGTATGCAGTTCTGTGGATTATTTGTCCTTACAGTGTTTTCTTCAACATACTCTGTCAAAACACTTTGCTGTTGCAATAAATCGCTTCAGTGGAGTCATAGGACTTTTATTTTGAAGTGTCTGAAATAGCAGGTTGATCATACTCATGTCTATGCCCTGCCCTGCCTCGCACAGATCCAGTTTACTAGTATACGAGTCATTGTGTTGCGGGGACTTTTATTTTGAAGTGTGTGCCGCAGCAGGTTGATCAGTCTCAG
>NW_027394888.1:0-12915 GCF_049309525.1 Garra rufa | reverse complement strand
ATCCAATATAGATCATTCTAATAATAAAATCAGTATATTAGAATGATTTCTGAAGGATCATGTGACATTTAAGACTAAATTAATGGCTGATGAAAATTCAGCTTTGCATCACAGAAATAAATTAAATTTTAAAGTATATTACAATAGAAACCATTATTTTATATTGTAATAACATTTTGCAATATTACAGTTTTTTTCTATATTTTTGATTAAATAAATGCAGCACTGATGAGCATAAGAGACTTTCTTTAAAAACATTACAACTCTTACTGAACCCAAACTTTTGACCGGTAATGTATATGTATATACTAGTAATTACACATTTATAATGATGAAATTTGGAACAATTCAAGTATTTTAACTTTAAATGTAATATTAAATAACACACTATACAGTAAAAATTATAATCAAGTACTTTGCATGTGCTTTAGTGTCAACACATCAAAAGCAGTGTACTTGTTAAAGCACAGCAAAAGATTATTAAAACAAGTATTTAAATGTACTTTAAAACTTTTATTTTTTTTTTACTTTTATTATTACGAATATGCACTTTTTGAAAGCATATTTAAGTGTGTCAAGAAACATAGTCATGTAAGTGTACTCTCTTTAAACAACTAGTTCACTCCAAAATGACAATTTGCAGGCCATGTAAGATGTAGACGAGTTTGTTTTTTTGCATTAGATTTGGTTAAATGCAGCATTCCATCACTTGCTCACCAGTGAATGGGTGCCGTCAGAATTAGAGTCCAAACAACTAAATACAACATCACAACAATCCATAAGTAATCCACGCCACTCCAGTCCATCAGTTAACATCTTGTAAAGCGAAAAGCTACATGTTTGTAAGAAACAAACCCATTTTAAGACCCTTTTTTTACTTAAACCATTGATTCTGGCTTAATTACGAGTCCTCTATCAATAATAATGCTTCCTCCAGTGAAAACAATGTCACGTCTGAATCAGGAGAGAGATATGCACAGCTTGAGCACCATTTATAAGCCAAAACAGCTCTTAGCAAATATCTGGGTAGATTCTGATTGTGAGTAGAATCGTTATTGTAGATTATGGACGTTAATAAGATGTTAATTCCATTACTTGGTGACCAATGGATCTTCTGCAGTCAATGGGTGCCGTCAGAGTGAGAGTCCAAACAGCTGATAAAAACATCACAAAAAGGCCCAAGTAATCGACACAACTCCAGTCCATCAATTAATGCCTTGTGAAATGGCCTGGGTAAATTTTTGGGTGAACTATTCTCTAAGCAAAATATATTTGTAACATTTGAAGTACACTACAAAGTGCACATTCAATACAATTGAGCACACTTCCTTTTCTTAAGCGTAATACAATTGCGGCAGACAAACACAAGTGTCATTCTGTGTGTGTGTGTGTGTGTGTGTGTGTGTGTGTGTGTGTGTGTGTGTGTGTGTGTGTGTGTGTGTGTGTGTGTGTGTGTGTGTGTGTGTGTGTGTGTGTGTGTGTGTGTGTGTGTGTGTGTCAAAACAAATCAAAAGTAAAATATGAAAGGAATCCAACTGAGGAATCATACTTGGGTTTGGTTCAAAAAATCAAACCAAGTGTGAAAATGTGGGTCTCGAGTCTGAAAACCTGTCTGTTTGTTTATTCAATTATTTTTGTGACCTAACGGCCAAAGCAGACCTGAAAGAGTTCAACAGGAGAGACAACAAAGACCTGTTCATCTCCAGCAAACAGGTTGATGCGCTCTAATAATTTCGGAGGATGTGCCTACTATAATTCCTTCGTTTTTTAGATGATTCTCTCTCCCTGCCTTCATTAGGATGAAGGCTTTGTGGGTTATGAATGAGGCTGTCTGCTTTCACGCAGCTGTTCTCCATTACCGAGCCATCGTGTGTGTGATACGAGCCAGAGCTCGTCCGTAGCTTAAGCCCTGCCAGGTAGCAGTGATGAGATGCAGGGTTCAGGTGTGTGTGAGTAAAGTGAAGGTGCAGAGGAGTGCGCTTCCGGACGCGATGTTTTGCTCTACTCTAAACCCCGTCTCATTTTCCCTCTGCCTAGCATCACTATTTATATCACTCACGTTTTTTATTGCGCAACCTTTTTTCATTCACTACCTCTCTCTCCTGTTGTAATTTATCCTAGTAAATGAAAACCACTCTCTCTTTTCCTGGAGCTGTAAGCGTTACTTTCCTGGCACTGAGCCAATGATGAAAATAGGATATTTGACTTCTCTAAACATTGTGGGCCAGTTTTATGAATCTGTGTAAATCAGCGAGGATAGAGACCTCTATGAGAGGACAGGACAGGAGAGATAGACACAGAGGTCAAAGGTCACTGCTGTGTCTGATGTATTTCTACATTTGAGTAAGCAATCATTACTGTAATTTATTTTTTTTCCCTTGAAAAAGTAAAGTAAGGGATTACTTTTATTTTTTAAATACTGTATAGACTATACAACAATTCCATGTAATGGTGGATTTAACATTAAAATGTGACATCTAATGTTACAATGTATGTTTTTATTGTAACCTTGTCCATTTTAGTACTTTGTCATATAGTGGTATGCGAAAGTTTGGGAACCCCTTGCAGAATCTGTGAAAATGTGAATAATTTTAACAAAATAAGAGAGATCATACAAAATGCATGTTATTTTTTTTATTTAGTACTGTCCTGAGTAAGATATTTACTAGTGGTGGGCATAGATTATTTTTTTTTAATCAAGATTAATCTCACTGTAATCTTGGAATTAATCTAGATTAATCTAGATTAAAATGGGTAATTTGAATTCTGCCGAAGGCATTCAGAATATGTGTGCTATCCAAATAATGACTAAAAGTAAGTCTTTCCATCTCCTGTTTCCAAAATGCATCACAAACTGCTTGACAATTGCATTTACAACACAATTAACTATACAAACTTGTGTAACCAACTATTCCTACACTGCATGTACTTCTGCGTAAAAGGCAGCGCGACGTGCGCGTTGCAGTTAAATACACAGACGCGCACGGGCATGGATATCTGCGTGCATAGTCTTCGGTTAAACTGCGTTGCTTTTAGATGCGTCAATTCAGTTGTTGCATATAGTGTAATGTATTTATTTAAGTAAGTAAATTAAACTGGGCACGTGCCCCAGTAAAAAGGGTCTAGCAACGCACCTGCCCTGAAGCAAACCTGGCGGCTTCATAGCTGCATCCATTGTTAGCACGTCTCGTTTGATGTGGTAATTTCACAGTAGGCATACACACAGGTTCAAAGACTCGTTCTCGCCCCCTACAGTGCAATTCAACTAGGTATACATCCACGCTAAAATATCAAGGTGAAAGTCATCGTAGCTTGCGTAGTATAGACCCAGCTCCCAACCCAACTTTGAGAATAGATTAACGGCGATATTTTTTTTTATCGCCCGATAAGAGTCTCACGTTAACGCAGCACGTTATCGCCGATAACGGCCCACCACTAATATTTACATAGCCTAAAATATGTTTACATATAGTCCACAAGACAAAAAAAGGCTGAAATAATTAAAATACTGTAAACCCCTTCAAAAGTTTGGTTGTTCATGAGTCCCTTGTTTGCACTGTTCTTCAGAAAAATCCAGCATCTTTTGTGTATTTTAAACTTTTCCACTATTTCCACTATTAAAAAAGGTTCTAACATTCACTGATGCTCCAGAAGGAAACATGATGCATTAAGAGCCAGGGGGGGGGGGGTGAAAACTTTTGAATTTAAAAATCAAGGTAAATTGTACCTAATTTGTCTTCCGGGAAACATCCAGATATCTTTTGTTGTTTCTGATGGGCAGTACAAAATGGGGAAAAATGATATTTCAACAAAAAAAGCACAATTTGGACATCTACATCCTGTTCAAAAGTTTTCACCCCTCGGCTCTTAATGTATTGTGTTTCCTTCTGGAGCGTCAGTGAATGTTTAAACCTTTTTTAATTGTTGTGTCCCTCAATTGTCCTCAGTGTGAAAAGATGGATCTCAAAACCATACAGTCACTGCCAGAAAGGGTTCAAATATGCAAAAGATGCTGGAAAACTGAAGAATCAGCGGGATCTGGAGGATTTTTCTGAAGAACAGTGCCCAGTTTAACTGTTCAGAACAAACAAGGGACTCAAGAACAACAAAACAAAAAGCAGTCGTAGATCATCCAGGTAACCAAACACAAACTTTTGAAGGTGGTTATTTTAATAATTTCAGCTATTTTTTGTCTTGTGGACTATATGTAAACATACTTTATGTAATATATCTTACTCAGGACAGTACTAAATAAAAAAATAACATGCATTTTGTATGACCTCTCTTATTTTGTTAAAATTATTCACATTTTCACAGATTCTGCAACTTTCACGTGCCACAGTATATAGCTATGAGGTCAATAATGTGCAATAGTTTTAGTGTATTGCAATGCAGTTTCTATTTCGGATGGTTACCAGATTCAAAGACCTAATACTAAATAGAAACAATAATTATAGAGACACTTGCCTTAGCAAGCAGCAATAATGTCCTTAAAAACAACTATCTTAGTATAGTTACAACTTTCTTACTGCTTTATTGTAAATATGCCACTGTTGGGCTGATTCATCTGTATTTTGTTAAGTAATGAAAGTCAGCCAAAGCTTTAATGTGACAGATTTGTATTCGGTTTATGCATTTTAGATACTATTGATAAAATAGTAGAGAGATGATAAGAAATTATAGTCAACAGATGAGGGTACAGGTAGGTATAGTACAGTAGTTTAATAATTTCTTCCTTTTTTCCATTTAATAATGCATGATGCAACGGAACCTTTTATTTTCTTAGCTCTTTGGGCTAAAAGCATAACCCCACTCCCATGTTGTCGAACACCCCCACGATGGTTCCCAGCTTCTCAGCTCTTTCACAATCTGATTGTTTATGTGGGGGTTTATGTTCTCATGCCCCAACACATATTCATGCATGCACTGACACACATACACACATACACAAACACCCACACAGTACACACAAACCAAACCCTTTACCCTTTTCTTCTCTCTTTTTCTCATAAGAGTTACACTCATTCACAATACGAGTATTTCTCCACCCCCCAGCATGGCACACACACACACATGCTTCCAATTATAGTTTCATTACAGAAGAACAGAGGGTCCCGAAACACTCCAGACACACAGCACTTGCGCCTAGTGATAAAGTCATGATTCTCTTTTGACCCCATCATTTTGCTTTTGAATGAATGGATATATATGTAATGTTTACTGAATTGTACTTCCTCACAGTTCTAGTAATAAAATAAATACAAAATTAGAAATAAAGGACTTACAATTGTGACCCTGGACAACAAAACCAGTCAAAAGGGCCTTTTTTAAAACTGAGATTATCATTTGAAAGCTGAATCAATATGCTTTCCATTTAAGTAGGACAATATTTACCTGAGATACGACGATTTGTAAATCTGAAATCTGAGGGTGCAAATATTGAGAAAATAGCCTTTAAAGTTGTCCAAATGAAGTTCTTAGCAATGCATATTACTAATCAAAAATTAAGTTTTGATATATTTACTGTAGAACATTTACGAAATATCTTAATGGAACATGATCTTTACTTAATACCCTAATGATTTTAGGCATAAAAGAAAAATGTATAATTTTGACCCATACAATGTATAATTTTGACCCATACAATGTATTTTTGGCTATTGCTAAAAATATACCCATGCTACTTGCTTCTGGTTTTGTGGCCCAGGGTCACAATTTAGATGGCCAAGTATTGAAATAATTAAATAAAATAAAATAAAATATTCTGACTTCTAGGACTTCATAAGAATAATAGCAAAATATAAATAACATTTCATTTGCAGCTGAATGTATTACATTACATTTTATTTATAACATGAGACATGTCTTCAAAGTCAGTAACTCCATGCATGCAACCTGTGGATGGTGTAATCTTAAAAAGCACCACTAGATGAGCTCTTTACAAACTTGAATGCAGATCAGAACAGATGCTGACTTCAGGAAAGGGGCCCCTGTGAGCTTTGTTGCTAAATTAAGTAAAGCAAATATAGACTGGTTGAGCTTTTCAGCATGCATTGTCAAACTTAATTTAGCATGCTTTTTTATATCTATAAAACTTGACTGCATTTGTCTCAGATCATGCAGAGACTGCAGAATATCATAAAATCCATATGGGATTATAGTGCACCTAATGTTTTTGTTTGCATAGAAACAATGCATTGCGGTGTTTATCTACTGATCTGGGATTTTGGTTTGTTCACCTTTTATACCCACAATTTTTTTTCCATGCAGGTATTTTTTTTTTTTTTCTAGGCCAGAGCCGTGGGTGGTGATTCAATCTGCTGTTGTTGCCACGGAGACGCTCTAATTTGGCCCTCAGTAAACATTGTGGTTTGCACAACAGGTGCCTTTTCTTTCTTTCGTGAGTGTATGTTTGCATGTCTCTGCTTATGCATGTGTGTGTGTGGTGTGAATACGTGTATGTGTGAATGTGTGCTGTAGGCCACTGATGTGGTGCTTTTGGTGCCTTTGGGTTTTCAAAGGGTCTATAAATATGCTAATGTGCAGTGGGAGAACATGAGGACTGTGCGGTTCCTCTCGCCACACACACCCTGGGGATCTGTGGATTTGTTTATCACTTTCTGTGAAGGTGTGAGCAGCTTTGTTCTTCTTTCTGTTCTTCCACGAAAAATGTCATTTTGCAACCTTGTCTTTGCTCTCTCTCTCTCTCTCACCCATGCACATTTTATTTATCATAAACATTGATAGCACATGCATATATTCACACTCGCACCTACTGCTTTACGCGGTCTCTCCTCACAACGCTCATTTCAACACATTGTCGGTTTTTCGAATTGCAAGCAGTCAGCAAACTGCCGTCAGCCCTGACCTTTTACTTTCCACTGCAGACAGCACGTATTGGGTGTTTTGTACTAACCACTATTGGTCTCTGATCAGTCTAGCTTTTGAGTTGTTAAAGAGCTCAAATCATATTAGAGAGAATGTTACATAACACATAAGATTAAAGGTTAAAGACTACCTTTGCAGAAGTTCACAGTCAAGCGTTCAAACTCAATTAACTCTGTGTTTTTTATGAACTTAAAAGCTTTTGACTGAAAAAGCCTGGTCAGACTGATCTATGGGCTGGTTTTAGATGAGCTTGGTGTGCCAGTTTAAGTTTTTTCACTAGATGTAGATGAGTTTGTTTCTTCATTGGAACTGATTTGGAGAAATTTAGCATTTTATCACTTGCTCAACAATGGATCCTTAACATCACAATAATACACAAGTGAACTTCTTCTTTAACTGATGCACTTGAATCATATGGACTTCACTTCCAGAACAAAAATTTACAGATAATTCACCCTCTTGTCATTCAAGATGTTCATGTCTTTCTTTCTTCAGTCATAATGTAATTGTTTTTTGAGGAAAACATTTGAGGCTTTCTCTTCATATAGTGGACTTTAATGGTGCCCGCGAATGTAAACTTCCAAAATGCAGTTTCAATGCAGCTTTAAAGGGCTCTAAATGACCCCAGTTGGGGAAGAAGAGTCTTATCTAGCAAAACAATTGGTCAGTTTCTGAAAAATGACAATTTATATACTTTCAAACCTCAAATGATCGTCTTGTCTAGCTCTGTGTGAACTCTGTGTATTCCAGTTCAAGACAGTTGGGGTATGTCAAAAAACTCCCATCCCACTTCTCGCTGTTTTACCTTTTTTGTAAAGGTATTTGATCTTCCTTGCACTTTCAGTTTGTAAACACTGGGTCGGTACTTCTGCAGCGATGTAGGATGATTTTGAAGTTGGAGAAGAAAATTAGATGGGACTTTTTCGACATACCCTAACTGTCTTGAACCAGAATACACAGAGTACATAGCTAGACAAGACAAGCATTTGAGGTTAAAAAGTATATAAATTGTCAATTTGTTTAAAAAATGATGATCGTTTCACTAGATAAGACCCTTCTTCCTCGGCTGGGATCATTTAGAGCCCTTTGAAGCTGCATTTAAGCTGCATTTTGGACATTCAAACTCAGGGGCACCATAGAAGTCCACAGTATGAAGAGATATCCTGAAATGTTTTCCTCAAAAACATAATTTCTTATCGACTGAAGAAAGAAAGACATGAACATCTCGGATGGCAAGGGGGTGAGTAAATTATCTGTACATTTTTGTTTTGGAAGTGAACTACTTTAACATCTTGTGAAGCCAAAAGCTTTACGTTTGTAAGAAACAAGTTAATAATTAAGGTGTTTTTAATCTATAAAGTAT
This sequence comes from Garra rufa, assembly GCF_049309525.1. Classification (NCBI taxonomy): domain Eukaryota; kingdom Metazoa; phylum Chordata; class Actinopteri; order Cypriniformes; family Cyprinidae; genus Garra; species Garra rufa. The sequence continues at coordinate 4,664 of NW_027394888.1, read as the reverse complement.
TCATAATCTATAATAACGCTTCCTCCAGTGCAAAAGCCCATCTCCTGTTGTCCTCTCACATCACTGGAGTGGTGTGGGTTACTTGTGGATTATTGTGATGTTTTTATCAGCTCTCATTTTGGCAGCACCCATTCACTGCAGAGGATCCTTTGGTGAGCAAGTGATGGAATGCTACATTATTAAGCAATTTTGTTGTTTTTTAGGTGAACTATTCCTTTGTGTTTGTAATGGTGTCTTCCCAACTGCTTCCTGGGTTACCAGACTTTAGGGTAACTGTAACTTACTGCCCTGTGTGAGATGACCTCAGATTATTCAGATCAGCACATATGGCTTTCACCTTAAGGTGGAAAGTAACTCCCCATCACCCCTGTCTCTCTCTCTGGGAGTATGAGACCCAAACTGCACACATGAGTTAGAGCCCTGGGTGTCAGGTCTGTGTATGGATGATTGTGTGTGGAGGAGTGTGAACAGAGAAGGGCTTCATATTTACTGCCATGCCTGTTCAGGTCTTCTCTCCTCTAGACCTAATATTGCACAGCAGACACTGTGTCACCCTTGCCAAACCTGGACTCTAGTTGTTTTTTAAAGAGGTTGTTTTATTTGTACTTGTTTCTTAGCCATTTGCTCTGCATTTCAAATCTTTGTCTTTCTTAGATAGAGTCGTCAGCTCTGCACTGGCACTGGTTGATGTATGTTGGCCAGTGTCTTGACCTCTCCTGCCCCGTCACCTCTCCTGCTCCCTCCTCACGCAGCACGGGGCTCCACCAGGACCCTTGCACTGTTATTTTAAATATCCGGTTACAGCCTCAACCCCAAGGGGGTCTTTAACAGGCCTTAGGATCACGACCTTGGCTGTAAAGAGCTACTAGGCAAAGACTGCCCACTCTTCTTGTTACTTTTTCCCAAATCTTGATAAGCTGGAGGCCTGGTGCTGCATGTAATGGAAAATAAAAGAGATGAGATTTCAGTCCAGATGGCATGGAATGGTTGGAGACATTGGAAATTGACAGATTTCTGCATTTCTTTGTCAGTTGAACATTTGTTTAGCTACTTTACTCAACACTGTAAAAGCGAAGGGTTAGTTTACCAAAAAGTGAAAATTAGCCTATGATTTACTCACCCTTATCTTAATGAGTTATATTAAAAATTGTCCTAACTCTTCCAAGCTTTATAATGGCAGTGGGCGGGTGTTTCTGTGCAACAGTCCAAAAGAAGTCCAATAAAGCGCATTTATCCATAATAATAAGTGTTCCACATGGCTCCAGTGGGTGAATAAAGGCCTCCTGTAGGAAATCCATGCGTCCGTGCCAAGAAAAGATCAATACTTAAAACATAATAATCACTTTTCTCTAGCTTGCGCTAACTGTTATATGTGCAAACCATTCCCAGTAGTGACGTATGCGCCACTGATTTCACAAAAACCAACATTTGTTTGCAGGAGCAAAGGAAGCAAATTTTCTAAAACCAATCTCCTCTTGCCTTATATAAAAATCCTCCAACATTTTCCTTTACAAATCCTCTTTTCGTACTTCTAAATCATGAGGGGTGTTTTGTTTTGCTCTCTCCTTTAAACTTCCACGTTTGTCACTTCACAGTGGCGCAAAGCATACTTCCTACAACATCCGCTCGGATGGCTTCCGTTTAAGACAGTTAGCGCAATCTAGAGAAAAGTGATTATTATGTTTTAAATATGCATAATTATTTTACAAAAACGCATAGATATAGGAGGCCTTTATTCACCCCACCAGAACTATGTGGAGCACTTTTGACAAAACTGAGATGTATACATCATATGAAAGGTCAATAAATAAGCTTTCTATTGATGTATGGTTTGTTAGGATAGGACAATATTTGGCCGAGATACAACTATCTGAAAATCTGGAATCTGAGGGTGCAAAAAAATATCTAAATACTGAGAAAATCACCTTTAAAGTTGTCCAAATTAAGTTCTTAACAATGCATATTACTAATCAAAAATTACATTTTGATATATTTATAGTATGAATTTTACAAAAAATCTTCATGGAACATGATCTTTACTTAATTTCCTAATGATTTTTGGCATAAAAGAAAAATCAATAATTTTGACCCATACAATGTATTTTTGGCTATTGCTACAAATATACCCCAGCGACTTAAGACTGGTTTTGTGGTCCAGGGTCACATATACACCTGGGATGCCTTGAGGGTGAGTAAATAATGGGCAATTTTTTATTTTTTGGATAAACACCCTTTAAAGAGAATTGTAGTAAATAAATAAATAAATAAATAAATAAATAAATAAATAAATAGAAAGAAAGAAAGAAAGAAAGAAAGAAAGAAAGAAAGAAAGAAAGAAAGAAAGAAGATGTACTTTCTGAATTACAAAAAAAAACTATAATTGAAATGAAAAGCATAAAAAATATTTAGATTAAATTATTTGTTTGTACTTTCTAAATTATACTATTGTAGTATTATGCAGGTTAAACTAAATCAAGCAAACAAACAAATAATTAAATAAGTGTTATGTAAAATCAAATAAGGATTACTAAAATAAAAAAAATAAAAAAATAGTTTAACTTGATGTATTAATATAAGTGAAACTGAAAAAATAAACTGCACATACACAAAAAAAAAAACCTAATAACAATGACAGAAATTACTAAGAAAGCAACAAAAAATAAAATCAAAGGTATTAATAAATAAATAAATCATAATGATACTAAAATAATACTGTTATATGGCTATAACAACACCAGGGGCATAGGATAAAATCTGGAATTTAAGTTACATAGCATAAAAAAAATTAAATTGTACATACAACATTTCATATGCATCTCTTGCTCATAATTATGCAAGTGTTAAAAGAGTTGTTCAGTGAATCAGTTTTATTAAAAGTACTCTCTTAAATGCACTTCATAAAAAAAAAAAAAAAAAAAAAAAAACATAAAAATCCCAATTGAGACAAACGTTGAAAAAGTAATTTATTACATTTATCATGTAAGACATTCTGGATGCAATTCATATTGTGACAGATCTGTCTTTGTGGAAGTTACTTCCACTTCCAATCCAAGATCAACTTATCATATGACCTGGCCATTCATCAAAGTGACAGTGTGAAGATACAAGCCACGCACAAAAAAAGGTACACGACTCCCAAACTATCGCATGCTCGTGTTCTCAGCCTCCACTTGTCAGAGACAATAGAGAGGCAATAATTGACGGCTGATTTGAGACAGACTCTGAGACCCTGTGAGAATCATACCTGTCAAAATGTATCTGTGAAGCTGCCACTTGATATAATGGACTGAAATTGCTCGGGGAACATCACATGTAGTTGCAGCTCTCAGGACAAAAGTTCACAGTCCTTTGAAACAGAAAATTAATAATTTCACCACAAAAGGAAGTGGCTCACCCTTTGGCTAATGTGGGTTCAATGGGTGACCAATAGGTGAATTCACTTCAGGACTTCACACTTCTTAAAACATGATTGATAGCTTTATCTTTTGTTTGTGTAAGTAACAAAGCCCACCGTTTAAGTTCCCACAGCCTCTCTCTGTATTGCGTGACAGACTCTGCTTAAATCCCTTGAGGAGAGCAAGACAAATTTCAGCTTTTTGCATAGTCAATATAGAAGGATTCACTTCCTTCAGTAAAGAGGATGTAGATACTGAAATGAATAACTTTTAGTTCTGTCTTGACCAAATTAGAGTTGTATATTCAAATCAAGTGTGTGGTTTGTTCAACTAGAGTTTTATAACATACGTTTGGAGCATTATAGTACGGTCATGCTTTGATAAATATACCGTGATACTATTTTAAATTTGTGATGACCTACTGCTTCTGCTGAGATGGATCCGATGGACACTTTACTATCCCATGAGGCCATGGGTGAGGTAACATCATATTCCTAAATGGCAGGGAACAGTGAGATATTAAAGGCTGACTAACTCTTAAAGACAGTATAAAATTAGCATGAAGAGATGTTGAAACAGGAAGTTTAAGCAGGTTAATAAAAGGTTTGTTTTAAAATCAATTGTAGGCAATTCTTTCATTACAGACATGAAACATTATTTGGTACTCTGCTATTATTAGTCAGATTTAGTTGCCATTAAAAAGAGGAATATTGTCATTTTAGAGAGCATAATTGGACAAAAATCTGTGTAGTGTAAAATAAAATTATATAGACGGTGTATGAGTCATTCATATTTTTTAATCTGCTTCTTTTTCAGAATAAGAAAAACTCCAAAAACGTACTTGTAAATACAATTGCTGCAATTAATTAATTTCCAACTGAAATGAACACTAGATGCAGTAAACCTTTTATTTTCTTTTATAAATTACCTCAAAACACTTGTACGATAGTGCACGACTTGTAAACTAATACATTGTGATGTTTGCATCGCATAACGAGCTCCATATGTATGGCTTTTTTGGCATAGTAAACTTGCTCAGTTGCGCACCTAGTACAGCATACTCTTACATTGTGAAGCACTAAATAAAAAGCATTTAGATTTATTTGTTTGTTTGTTTGTACTTTCTAAATTATACTATTGTAGTATTATGCAGGGTTAAAACTAAACTAAATCAAGCAAACAAATAAATAAATAAGTGTTACGTAAAAATCAAATAAGGATTACTAAAACAAAAAATAATTTAGTTTAACTTTATGCATTAATGTAAGT
>NW_027394887.1:0-12917 GCF_049309525.1 Garra rufa | reverse complement strand
GGTTTTAAGTAGCAGTCTACGGAAGCCATGGAATAAAAGAGTAAAAAAAGTACATTTGAGTTATATTTAAAAATTTCACGATTCTGAGATTATATCTCACAATTCTGATAAGAAAAGTCATTCTCCCTTTTCCCTTTTCAGCTCAAAATTAATGAGTTTATATCCCACACTTCTGGCATTTTCCCCCCTCATAACTGACAAACTCACTACTGTTGAGGTAAATTGAGTTATAAAGTCTGAAATACAACATATAAAAAAAATTCTGAATTGTGAGATGAAATAAATGTAATATGACGCAGTCTGCTGCAGCAGGTTTACACTGCTGTCGCTTTAAGAATGGACGCACAGATCATATATTTTGACACATAGTATTTCTCCCAACTGTTCAAATTAACTCAAGACAAAACCGACTGTATTTACATGAATACGCTCCAAGATGGTGCATTTTGACATTATTTTTCGTGTAAGTGTGTAGCAATAACATGCAATAGAATGCTTAATTCAGCATTCACATGCTGACTGAGAGGCGCTTTCGGCAAAGAGTATAGAATACCAAGAGGCGAAACTCTGTTGCTGTTTTGGTAACAGCCACTAGGTAACAGCGCTTCGGTAGCGCGGCCGCCATTCTGGAGTGAAAATTCTAACTGGACAACAGCACAGAAGCAGACAGAATGACAACGAAATAGAAGTCAAAGTGGAAATAAAAGAACGCAATGACTGCAGGAAGGTAGTGTGTGACCTTAAAAAGTCACTCTACACTGTTAGATTTATTTTACGGATCAGAATTCATCATATCTTACGCGCCCAAAAATTTCACAGCCAATTCAGAAGTGCAATAGACAATTTCTCAAATTAAGTCACCAGTAAATGTTATGACTACTACAGTAAAAGTTGTATTGTATTATTATATATGTTTTATGTTATCAATTGTGGAATCCAACCATTACATTTTTTTATTTTATGCAACTTAATGCATTTACTATTACTATTATTATTTACTATTATAGGTCTGAAATATATATTGTATTTATACATTATATTGTAGGCGTGTTAAACCCATGGATCACACTACAAATATCGATGATCTTACAGAACATGATGTATTGCTGTGTCTTTCATAACTAAATAATTAAATAATTTGAGTTTTTAGTCATGCTTTAACGGACATTAATATAAGATAATACTGCAAAAACAGTTACTGTTAAGCCGTTATATTCCTGTCGTATATTTATTGTCTAACATTCCCAATTTTCTGATGCATGTCCTTAATTTAATTATATATGTTGGTATTAGTTCTGCGTTTATAATGCTAGAGCAAAGATTTTGCGAAAAATAAATGCAAGACAAAGTCTGTTTTTGATAATATACGTTATTTAGTTTTGTCATATTTTTTAATTGCATTAATAACAAAGGTTAGGGTACGTACAAAACATACAAAAATACTTTTAATAACAAACGAGTTATGGTTTAATAATTAACAGAAGTAGCCTAATATAATACAAAAATTCTTAAGAAATAAACGGAAAGGAGTAAAAAAATATATATTTAAAAATGTTGTCATGATTCAGGTTGTGTATTTTAGCTTTAAAATACTTTTTTTTATTTTTTAAACAAAGCAGCTGATATTTGCCATAGCTACAGCATGGAGGTAGTGGACTGCCGAGTGGCTTTCACTCCAAAATGGCGGAAGCGTAGGGCTGCTACTGGGCGGCGCTGTTGCAATGGAACGTTCTATTGACTTTCACTTCTTGTCAGTATAAGTTCTTTGCTTTCGGTGAGCCCGCTTTGGGTATGTGTATGCAAAGAAACCAGCTGGCTTTCAAGTACTGGCAAGACTTTTAAACACGTGTGAATACTGAATGTCACTTTCGTAATAATGCATCGAGTCAGTAAAATTTCCATCAACTGTCCCTGGACTTGGCTGGACTCGGCTATAATTCCCAAGTCCGAAAAGCTTGAGTCCGAGTCAAAATGCATCCGAGTCCGTGACAAGTCCGAGTCTGCTAAAAATTGTACTCGAGACCGGACTCGAGTCCGAGTACCCCAACTCTAACAAACACTTAAATAGTGGCTGTCATAAAAACTTGACAGATTTATTCAAGCAAATATTAAATATTGAAAAACAGTAAAAATGTTATATGGTGCATATTTAGCAACATGCTCCTCTCCAGAGTTAAATTTTTCTAGATGACTAATGAGTTTATGGTCACCAAATGTGTTTTTCTGAGGTAGATGTGACGTTATGTGACGTATTGTTTCGTATGACGTATTAATGTCTTTCCGCAGTTGAAACACTGATTGAGTGATTACATGAGAGCGGATACGGATTTCAGTAAGTTGTACCCTTTCTTTTTAACATAGCCTTGGACATTTATTCATGTTTATTTCATTCTGTCTGATATTAAAGTGGTGGAGACGATCAGTTCAACTGAGGTGCTACAGTGATCTGTCACTCCACATTAAACAGTGCCAAAACGGCATTTATTGTATAAATATTGTAATAAAATTTCATATTAAAAGTAACAAAGCACAAAGCTTATTGTAATTTATTGGATTGGAGGTGTGCTACAATGTTCATTTAACTGAAAACAGGCTAGACTAATCGATTCTTTGGATTTAAGAATCAATTGTGTTTCGTAAAAATAAGAGTCCATTAAAATCGAGAAATCAGTATTTTTTTTGTCATCTTTCCCTGTGTGAGATCAGATCTAGTTGCATTGGAAAAATATAAAATTTTTAGCTGTTTTGTAAAATTGTCTGAATTTTTAGCAGTTCAGAAAGTCCGAAAATATCCTGTCTCTTTTTTGGCTGTATTTCTGCCTTCAAATGTCACTCAAAAATGAAAATTCTGTCCTCGTGTCATTTAAAATATGTATGATTTTTTTTTTTTTTTTTTGTACTACTTAAATAGAGAAATTATGTACTGTTCACTTTTCCAAGCAGTCACATTAAGTAAATGGGTACTGGCGCTTTTAAGTTTCAAACAAACAAATAAATGCAAAATCAGCATAAATATATCATAAATGTGCTTCATATGGTTATGTTCTAAGTCTTCTGAAGCCATACGGTAGCTTTGTGTGATAAACGTTGAAATTTCTCCACTGTGACTGTATTGAGTCAGTGAGATTGTTTGATTCAAAAACAAATAATTGAAGCAATTAATTGAAACGATCTGACTCAAAAGAACGATCCGTTCAGAAATTAGACAGTTGCTAATCTCATGAATGTGCCAAGTCAGGACTTTCATTGCATAGTGACATATTTCAGTCCGTTTGTTCACATAAAGGCTTCAGATGACTTGGAATATTGTGCAAAAGTCATATGCACCCCAACTCCTACCTGATCTCATGACGAAAACGTACCTTTGGGAACTTTTTGCGCAAGCCGTGAAATACGTACAAACAATCACATATCACTGCAGTTTCCAACGGAAATGAACGCTAAAGGTGGTAAAACAGCGAGCACTTGTAATCGATTTCGTACACAGTTATGATTACAGCTCAATCTGTTTCGCTTTCCAGGTGAAACAAGCTAGCTTAAGATGGACTTACGATGTGGAATCCTTGGGTATGAATCCCGTGAAAAACATGACTCACGATGAAAAGGATGAGAGATTGAAACACAAGTATAAACAACATGCTTGCAATTACGTTAAGTTCCCTCAGGTATGTTTTCGTCATGAAATCAGGTTGTCCATCTCCTATTTACTTTAAGAATATTTAAAAAATGATCGAGTATGATTAAGTTCCTTTTTGGGTGAACTATTTTGACACAAATATGCATTGTGATAGTAAGAGCTACATTTGAAGAAATTACAAAAGCTGTTGGTTCTCAATAATTTTCCTTAGTAACCTACTGTAGTAACAAGTAACTGAAGCGACTATAAATAAACATTTCCCAGAGTTCTCCAGGGTAAGGAACAATCAAGCTCAAGCTGGATTCTTAAAACACTATTTTAGTAACACAATCAGCATGCGATCTAAAACCGAGGGTGGTACTGTATGTAAAAGATCCCACAAGTTCAATATTTAAAGATTTATCCGTTTAAAACAAGGTTATTTTCTTTGCTTGGATGTTTTATCCAAGATTTCTAAGTTCAAGATGTTAAAGTACTTTTTATCATATCCTTTGTACACTTCCTTACTAATGTCCTCCTGGAGGCGGTTGGCGAGCTGTAATTGGAAGCATGTTTTTCATGTGTTCTTGACCTATCAAGATTGTTGAAATCTGCTCTTTATATGTTTTATCAGTGTATTTTTGTAGATAAGATGGCCATAGATACCCAGCCTGTATCAGAGAAGGCTGCTACCCATTAAGTTGATAAGTAACATATGATTCATATTACTGAAGAGGCTTTATTGTATGATGGGGTTTCTATTGAGAAAAAAATGTACATGCTTTAAAAAATTTAAGGCCCTGTCTTTTGTGAGGGGGAAAAAATCTTGAAATTTCACACCTGGAATTAAGAAAGAACCTGACAAAGCAGGTTTTACAGAAGAATTAGCCTGCCGTTATGTAGGCAAGAGTGTCTGTGTATATGCATGTATACATATGGATCTTTGTGTGTGTAGGTAAATCGAACTTTTTAAAACCCCTCCCCCTATTTAATTCAATGCAAAAACACTTCCTTTTCCACCCTGTTCATGTCATAACACATTTCCTTTTCCTCCTGGATTCAGACACTAGACTGGCCCAGCAGAACGGGACAGGTTTTGGGTTTCCTCCAGAGGACTGAGGGTTTCACAATCAATGAACACTTTGCTGATTTTTATTGACCATAAAGTTCCGTTTTACTTTCGTGGCATGTAATTCATGCTAACATCTTGAAGGTCTGTATAGTGATCAAAGGATATTATAATAGTGCCCACAGATGCTAATATAGCTTTTAGGGTCTCTTTTGGTAGCATTTCTGAAAAATGTCACTTTAGTATGCAAGAAATGAATTCTTAGGTGACATGGTTATGTTTGGAATAGTATACTAACATAATACTATTAATATTTAGCAATATATAATACCGTTCAATGTGTTTTTAGAAGAATGTTATTTATTCTTACATTTTCAGCAGCCATTACTCTACTCCTCAATGTGACATGATTCTTCATAAATCATTCCAGTATGGTGATTTGCTTGATTTATTATTGTTTATACAGTTTTGTGTCCCTGTAAAACTGCCGTTAAAAAGTTTAGGATCAGTACAATTTTTTTATGTTTTTAAAGAAGTCTTTTCTGCTCATCAATGCTACGTTTATTTGACTAAAAAAACAGTTAAAATAGTGGTGTTCTATTTTAATATACTTTAAATTTGAATTTATTCCTGTGATGCAAAGCTGAATTTTCAACATCATGACTCAAGTCTTCAGTGTCACATGATCATTCAAAAGTAATTCTAATATTGCTTAAATGTTAAAAAGAATAACATTTATTCAAAATAGATTTTTTTTGTAACAATATACACCGTTTAAAATTTGTGGTCAGTAAATGGTTTTCCTTTTTTTAGTTTGAGCAAAATTAATACTTTTATTCTGCAAGGATGTGTTAAATTAATAAAAAGTGATCGTAAAGACTCATAGGCCCAGTTTCACAGACAGGGCTTAGGTTAGCCAGGATTAGGCCATAGTTGAATAAGGACATTTAAGTCGTTTTTATAAATATACCTAGACAAAACAATAAATCTTACATATTGTAAGATCAGTCATTGCAAGATTCTTTCAGTGTAAAAAGCTCAGACTTGTACATTTGCTGTTCTTTTTAACTTTTTATTAATCAAAGAATCCTGAAAAAAGTATCACAGGTTCCAAATAAATATTAAGCAGCACAACTCTTTCCAACATTGATAATAAATCAGTGTATATATATTAGTATATTAGAACTCATCTATACAACACAGAAATAAATTATGTTTTAAAGTATATTAAAATAGAAAACTGTTGTTTTAAATTGCAAAAATATTTCATAATATTACCTTTTTTCTGTATTTGTGATAAAATAAATTGAACTTTGATGAGCATAAGAGACTTCTTTCAAACAACAACAACAAAAAAATACTTTTATAATAATTTATACGTCTGTCTAAATTAATGTTGCTTTTGATCAATTCAATGCATCCTTACTGAATAAAAGTATTAATTTCTTTTGTGTGAGGCACTGTATCCCACAAGTGTTAGACCTTCCATGTTACACGAAATGAAGCAGAATTAATTAGCCGAGATTCTTAAACAACAATCTGTTTTGGTTCATTGATATTTCTACACAAATTCAAAGTACAGTGCTACGTTACAATATTTTCAAGACTACAAATTAGGGATGGTTCGATACGTGTATCAGTACTGTTCGGTTCTCGGACAAATTCCAAATGGAAGTGATCATCCCTATCACCTTTGTGGGGGGACTAAGCAGATTTGCTTAGTGACATTAATGACATTAAAACAGCGACATCTGCTGACAAGAGACCATGCTGTGTTGTCACGTAAACATCCCAGCTGAAGATAATAATGAGGAAATTGCATCGCTCCCTTCACCAAGTGCATTGCAAATGTAACCCCTCACACCCGGGTCCTACCGCACCGAGCAGGTCTCGAACCCAGGTCTCCGGCACGAGAGGCGGACTAACAAGGAGGCTAAAGGCTGCAACCTCTAGCGTCTGTCGCTAGTGCGTCGCTTGAGATCGGGGAGTGAGGTTTACCTGCACAGCACCTACTAGCTGGCCTCCGTTACACTCACCCCCCTAAACCTCACTCCCGTCCGGGTCACGGCACCAATGTAACCCCTCACACCCGGGTCCTACCGCACCCGCTCCGAGCGGGTCTCGAACCCGGGTCTCCGGCACGGGAGGCGGACGCACTAACAAGGAGGCTAAATGCTGCAACCTCTAGCGTCTGTCGCTAGTGCGTCGCTTGAGATCGGGGAGTGAGGTTTACCTGCACAGCACCTACTAGCTGGCCTCCGTTACACAAACAACTACATTATGACATGCACGGCACGTCAGTCCCTCCACAAAGGTGATAGGGATAATCGCTTCCATTTGGAATTTGTCCGAGAACCGAACGGTACCAATACATCTATCAAACCATCCCTACTACAAATGTGCATGACCAGCCTGATCTCACGGTATTTTGTACGTATTTTACAAGGTGGCTAATTCGTACGACCTCACTCTTATGAATTCATACGTTTTTAACTAAATTGTACGTATTTTACGAGTTCCCCTATTGGTATGAATTTATATAAATGCCCTACACCTAACCTTGCCCCTAAACTAGGGTGACCATAATTTAGTTTTCAAAAAAGAGGATGTAGGATGGGGACTGATCATAAACGGCTAAAAGCTTCATACCACAGTGGCCATCCTTTGCAAAACTAATATCTACCACAGTTTTATCACATCTAGAATACAAAATGTTTCAATACAAGCATTTCAGTCAAATAGTATAAGCAATATTTCAGACTTCTAACCACCGGAGAAAATCAACCCCGCCGCAACAGTTTAAAATCAGCCCAATTCCGTGGGGAAAATGTGGATTTGGCAAGCCTACATCCAACACGAGCTGCATCCAAAGCAATTTAAATACTGCACATATTGATAGGGACTCTGTGATGCACAAAAATTAGATTTAATATTACAGTGTTTGCGGGAGCGTGATTAAGAAAACAGTCCCCCGGAAGGCTTTAATACAAAAACGCACACAATGAATGGCAACTGTAGACAGCAAAAGCCGAATCCTGGACATTTTGAGTGTGTTAGGAAGTCCAAAAAGAGGACATGTTCGGGGAAAAGAGGATGTATTGTCACCCTATACCTAAACCTACTCATCACTGGGGTCTAGGCAAATCGTACAAAATTGCCACTTTGTAAAATACGTACGAATTGGTTGTGAGATAGCGTTGACTTGATCATTCTTAAATGCCTAATATTTTTATTTACACTATTTCAAAAAGTAGGCAGTATAGTTTAAGTAGTAGGCTAGTATTCCACTCTGAACAAAGCCAGTGACTCAATACTCCTCATATTTATTGTTGCACTCCGTGCAGCTCTTTAGAGGTCAGCTGTTTAGAAAGAATAAAGTAACATTTGATTTGCAGAATATGGATCTTGACTAAATCCTAAGGGAAAACCACTTGCTTTGACCTGTACTATAAATATTGTTAAGAGTTCAGGGAGTCCATGTTGAGTATATACTAAGAACTGCCATTACCGAGCTGCATAATACGCTCACCAGCCATGACATCACAGAAAGGCCTTACTCTCAGATAAAGGGACTTTGAGTTGGTTAACCTGCTATTTTACCTGCGATTGGGCCTTGTTGTGACAAGGTGAAGGACGTTTAGGGATAGACAATCTGTAGGTCATTACTGCCAAATGAAAGCCTGTGATCTTTGTATAAAACTCTTCTGCTAATGGGTAACCCTGTGTCCAGTGTCATTTCCTTTTGATGTGCAAATGCCGCAATGATCTGGGAGCCGAACTCTCTCCAAACGTCCTCGACAGGCACTTTTAATTAAGGGCGATAGAAAGCCTCACTGTAGACTCCCCTCATCTGTTTCACATTTTCTCCACCGAACCACTGTAAAGGAACACTGCAGCCCCTGTCATATCAACTCTGCTTCTAATGTGTAAAAGAAGTCCAGAGGTCTGATTATCATTCAGTCAAAACACATGAGCCGGGGTCAGACCTGTCTCGCGTTGACTCAGAGTCGTCCGCTAAGTAGCCTAATCCACATATAACTAAACCCAGTATGTGAAGCGCCGCGGTAGCCTCAACCAAAGCCATATGTTCCTGAGCGCTACCTATTTCAAACATCTGCACATCTCCACATCACTTTATCCCCGTATAGATGCTGCAGAGCAGTTGGGTCGGTGGTGACCTGCAAAACCTCACTGAGAATCATTTTTTTCTTGCTTTGTTGAGATTATGAAGGTCAGCTAGTTCGGTCGGCAGAAACACTGATTCGTTCCTTTAGAGGACTTCAGTTCTTCAACTAGGCCAATTCACACATTCACACCTAATCCAAATAACTTTGCATGTCCCACAAAAAAGGCTAACGATGCAGCAACATTGCAGTTACACTCATTGTAAAGTGTCCTTGAGCTCTGGAAAGTCGCTATATAAATAAAATAAAAAAATATATTATTAACAAGTAAAAACAGTAATATTTTGAAATATTATTACAATTTAAAAAACTGTTTTCTTTGGAAGCCTGTTTCTCCCACAGGTACAAATAAATACATAAATAGAGTTAATTGCGAGTTTATATCATAAATCATACTATAACTGTGAGATGAAAATGTCACACTACCATTTTTTTAAGTTTATATATATATAACCTCACAGTTCTGATTCTTGCAACTGTGAGAAAAGATCGAATTTTGATGATATAAAGTCAGAATTGCAAAAAGTCATTTAATTTAATTCTATGCTAGATACATAAAAAAGAAAATTGCAAGACGTAAACTCAGAATCGTGAATGTAAAAACTCAGAATGTAAGAAAAAAATCTAAATTGTGAGATATAAACTTGGAATTGCAAGATGTAACCTCAAAATTTGAGACAAAAATCACAGAATTGTGAGATAACTTAGAATTGCAAGACGTACATTTAGAATTCTGAAAAAAAATGGAATTGTGTGATGTAAACTGAGAATTGCAAGATGTAAACTCAGAATTTGAGACAAAAATTGGAATTGTAAGCTATAAACTTAGAATTGCAATACATAAACTCAGAATTTGAGATAAAAACGCAGAATTGTGAGATATAAACTTGGAATTACAAGATGTAAACTTAAAATTCTGGAAAAAAAATCGGAATTGTAAGACATAAACTTAGAATTCTGGAAAAAAAATTATTCTTAAAAATCGTAAATTTAATGTAAACTTAGAATTCTAAAAAAAATCGATTTGTTAGATATAAACTTGCAAGAAAAAAAGTTGCAAGACGTAAACTCATAATTTGAGACAAAAACACAGAGCTGTGAGATAAAAACTTGGAATTGCAAGACGTAAACTCAGAATTTACCTTTTTTATTATTATTTTTTTTATCTTGTGGCAGAAACAAGCTTCCATACTTTTCAGTTTTAATCAGTGTTGTTTTCGTCAACGATGACGATGACGAAATCATTTCGTTGACGCCACTTTTTTCCATGACGATAACGAGACGTTGACGATATAAAATTGGCTCGTTGATGACTAAAACATGACGAGACGTGTGTGAGTTTTCGTTGACGAGACGAGAATAGACGAAAATGTTAGTGGGTGGTCCGTCAGGCGTTTAAAATGCATGACATTTCTGCTTATTGTGCATGCCAATTAAAACCGAAAAATATCTGCCGCTATGGCAAGCCGTTTTAGCATTAAATACTCTTTGCCATACTACTATGGCAAGCCGTTTTAGCATTCCATCCTTGTTTGTCTTTTATGTTTTAAAACATTCCTTCATTATTGTAATTATTGGTAAAAATAGTCGATCCGGAAGCTCACATTGTGTTGAACTATAGATCTGCTATTTTAAGAACTTGTAAGTGACACTACCCAACAGCAAAATACTTACTGACCTACATTAATTTCTTAAAAGACTACTTTTTCCCCTTTTTTTGACTAAAACTAGACTAAAACCTTCTTGACTTTTCGTCGACTAAAATTGGACTAAAACTATCATATATAGAAGTGACTAAAATTTGACTAAAACTAATAACCATTTTAGTCCAAAAGACTAAGACTAAATCTAAGATGGTTGTCAAAAACAACACTGGTTTTAATATATTGACCCCCGGTTTCACAGACAAGGCTTAAGCATAGTCCTAGACTAAAATCTAAGTCTGAGCAGTTTCAACTGAAATAAAATTGCACTGATTGATCTTAAAATATATCAGTGCCTTTGTTCTGTCTCAAAATGCACACCAGTAATGGTTTTTTTTTTGTAAGCATGTTTATAAAAATTACTTAAATGTTCTAATTGATCTATGGCCTAATCCTGGCCTAGTCTAAGCCATGTCTGTGAAACCGGGCCTTAAATTGTTAATTCATTCCTGTAATAGCAAAGCAAGGTTTTTAGCATCTTTACACCAGTAATGCTTCAGTGTCACATGGTCCTTCAGAAAGCATTCTAATATGTTGATTTAGTGTTCAAGAAACATTTCTGATTGTTATCAGTGTTGTTAAACAGTTGTGCTGCTTAATGTTTTTTTATGGAACCATTTGTTGGCCAACTTGCGCTATATTACACCTTCTCAAAATTAATATATTTATTTAAGAGCAATAAAGTCTTTGTATGACCCATAACAAGCTTAAAAACATGCAAATGATGATCAGTGACATTGCGATCAAGTGCTCCAGGTTCGTCTGACAGTCCGCTAACTTATCTGATGAATGTGCTTTGGGTTAACCTAGCTAATCCTTCACCAGTCGTTTGTGTACAGAGGCTAAGTAGAGCAGATTAACCTGTAGCCTTCCATTCTTTTAGTGTTGCCCGACCATCTAAACTCACCGTTCCACTTTCCTTTCTGATGTTGACTTTACAAATCTCTTTTCTCAGCTCTCCATCCGTTGAGTTGACTTGTAGGTCGCTAGCGTTTGACTCTTTGACATAAAATGGCGTCTCCTCAAACAGACAAGACAAAGGACTGAATCAGCACAAACAGACTTGACAAACACAGCAGTCGCAGTATCTGTGTCACTGGTTAAGCTAGGCTAATGAATGACACTATGAACCGTTGTGACAGAATCTGATTTTTAGCTTTGAATCATACATGAAATCTCTGGCACACTTTGATTTTTGTATATCTGTGTATTCTTGCAAATTGTGAAACTTTAGAGTGGTACTGTAATTAATGACAATTTTTATTTTTGGGTGAAAAATCAAAGTAACCCATTAATGGTTAACTCCTGGAGCCATATTGAAATTACAATATCTCTGGAACCAAATCTCATAGGGCATGAAAAATAAAGATGCCAAAAGGAAAGTTTATTAAGATCCAATATCTAATAGGGCATTAAAATATCTTCAATACTTCTTGAGTTACAGGCATGCAAACTTGAAAAGTGCTGTTTCTCCATTTTTGAATGGTCACCATTGGCACATAATGCAACAAAGATTGCAAAAGTCAACAAATTTTATTAATAGAGCTACCAGTCTCTGTGTAAAAATAATATAATGATGCTGCCATCTTTCTGAAGTCATTTTTACCCCCCTGTAACTTGACTCTGAATATAAGGTAAAAATTGACATTTTGACCTCCCTCTGCAAAATAGTGGATTACTCAGTAAATATTCATCCGTAACATTTAATAGTTTGGCTTTCATCACTATACATGTCTATATTTCCTCAGAATAAATATTAGCAAAATCTGAGCCGGGGACATTTGTAAAAGTTGGTTGATTTGACACGGAATGACCCAGTTGTTATTTTTATTTCCTTTGTGCAAAAAAGTATTCTTAATGCTTCATAAAATTGAGGTTAAACCACTAATGTCACATGGACTTGTCCTTACTACATCTATGGGCCTCGAATGTTTCAGTTACATTGCTGTCTATGCAGGGTCAGCCTCAGAAAGCTCTTGGATTTCATCAAAAATATTTTAATTTGTGTTCTAAAGATACCGGTAAACGAAGGTCTTACGGGTTTGGAACGTCATGAGGGTGAGTAATTAATGACAGAATTTCCATTTTTGGGTAAACTATCCCTTTACGACTCTACTAAAAAGTGCTGATTAATGAGTGGCAGAATGTGACTTGATAACATTCACTGCTTCCATCACTAAATCACAGCGTTCAGTCCATCCACAGATGTCCTTTAGAGACACACAAGATTCCAGTCCATTGTTGTCCAGCAGCTGCATTGCACTGCTCATTGCCTGTGTGTCTTATATCTTCATGTGTTTTACGGGCGAGCGAGGCCTGACAATGTGTCAGAGAGACAGAGAACT
>NW_027394886.1:0-12929 GCF_049309525.1 Garra rufa | reverse complement strand
AGCTACACACTCTTGTGTTGCCGGACAGCTCGTATGGGAGCAATCTTGCAGGGACTCTGAAAAGGCTTCATTCAGACCCTGAAGGAGGGACTGAACTATGGTTACCAAAGGGTTTCCCAATTTCGGGTAAGTCAAGATTTTAGGCTTCTCTTTTGTCCGAACAGACCTCCTTAGCTCATTTTGTGGGTATACAACTTCGATAGCTTCTGTGTTGACTTCCATATTTTCTACATCATTTAATTCCTCTCCAGCTGGACTGGACTCTGGCACAGAAGGTTCCCCATTAAAACTTGGGTTTTGCGCTACCAACGCAGCTGAAGGGGGAAGGTCAAAAAATTCTTCTCTCTCAGATGGGACTCCAGGATTCTCAGGTAAGTTCTCCTCAAGATTTACAGGTAAGTTCTCTTCAGGATTTACAGGTGGGTTCTCAATAACCTGTGATTCAGGCGTTTCACTCGCTAAGCCTGTTCCCAAGGGTTGAGCAATGTCCTCCTTACCAGGTTGTGTCACTTTGGAAGTATGGACTGTAAATGACTCGCCTACAACTTCAAATTGGGGTCCTGGATGATCATCTTCCTCTTCTGAATCAGGAGTATCTTCTTCAGAGCATTTATAAATTGCTTTACTTCGTGTTTTGCGACTGGGAACCAAACTGTATGTCTCGAGTTCACTCACATCAGAGGAAAGAGTTCCGCAGGGAAGCCACAAGTCACGGTGTAGCGTTCGACTAGGCCCTGTTTGGAACTCAGGGCATACTTTGTACACAGGTAAATCACCATAATGGTCCACCACCACGTAGACTCTTTCCTCCCATTTGTCGGCAAGTTTATTCTTTCCTCTCAATCTAACACTTCTCACAAGAACTCGGTCACCCTTGTCCAACTCGGATGCTGTCACACGTTTGTCGTAACGCGTCTTATTTTTCTCAGCCATCCTTTTGGAGTTTTCAACTGCAATGCGGAAACTCTCCTCAAGACTTGACTTTAGATTCTTTACATACTGAGAATGTGTCACGTCTGCCCTATCTTTGAGAGGTAGTCCAAACGCTAAATCTACCGGAAGCCTGGGTTGTCGCCCAAACATCAACTCATAAGGGCTAAACCCGGTTGTTTCATTTCTGGTGCGGTTGTATGCGTGTACGAGTGGCTTTACATACTCCTTCCAGCAGCTTTTCTTCTTGGCCTCCAGGGTTCCAAGCATATTTAGCAAAGTTCTGTTGAACCTTTCAACAGGATTACCTCTCGGATGGTATGGGGTTGTTCTAACGTTCCGCACTCCAGCAATATCACACAGTTCTTTGATCAAGAGGGATTCAAAATCAGGGCCTCGGTCGCTGTGAAGGCGCTCAGGTTAGCCATAATGACATAAACTGCTCCCACAGACACTTCGCAACGGTCTTGGCTTTCTGATTTGGGGTAGGGATGGCAAGGGCATACTTCGTGAAGTGATCAGTTATCACCAATACGTCCTTTGCATTACTGTGGTCCGGCTCGAGTGTAAGGAAGTCCATGCATACCAATTGTAAAGGACGGTTGGTTAAGATGTTCACGAGTGGTGCTGCTTTTTCGGGTAAGACTTTTCTTCGAATACATCGACCACATGTTCTTATCTTATGCTCTATATCTGAAGCCATTTTGGGCCAATAGAATCGATTCCGTGCTAAATCCAAAGTGCGATCAATCCCCATGTGGCTACTGCTTCCGGCTTTGCTACTGTTCGGACGCTTTTGCTTACTGCTCCGCGCTTTGCTCCCTGCTTTTGAACTTTTCTCCGATTTTTCAAATATTTAACTTCAGCAGATGAGCACAGTGCTCATACAACACATTTTTGATACAAATATCACGAAAAAAGGAGACTTTTTGCCTCCCACTGCCAGCAGTTTACATTCCGGAGACGGGAAAACACAGCTGCCTACTTTCAACAGACAAGAAAGAAAATGCCTCTTCTGGAATCTACTTGCTGCACAAACTGCCACAGACTTCTACAAAGGATTGTGATTTTAGAAACAAAGTTACTTGCTGGACTTCCAAAACAGGCGGAACACACAGAAGATCATCATCACGGACCCCCTCAGCATACAGCCGGTGAGTCCTGTGAATCTAGTCAATATCGACAGTTTAGAAATGTAGAGGAACAAGCCAAAACTGATCGACACACAAATCGATGGCAAAAACAGGGAGCGAGACCCAAAGGCACTCGAGACATCAGACTATCAAGAGTATCTCGTATTGCTGCGGTATCATCCTCTACCCCAGATATGGCCACGACAAGGCTTGCAAAAACTGTTGTTTTACCACCCCCTATACAGCTAGAAAACAGATTTGATGCATTAATGAATGTGGGTGAGGAATCCCCAAATGTGACTGAACATATATCATGTCAGCCAACTGCTAACATTGCTATAAACAGGCGCGCAAGGTTGAGCAGACAGCGGCACTCAGCTCAGAGCGCACCCGAGCCCAGGACTCTCATAGTGGGTGACTCCATTATCAGAAATATCAGTAGCAGAACTACAACTACATGCTGCTGTCCTCAAGCAACCGTCTCTGATGTGAACAAAGAACTTCCGAACATTCTAATGAAGCACAAGACTGCAAATCGAATCATCATCCATGTGGGAAAGAACGATATTTCGGAAAGAGCAGTCAGAGCTCCTAAAGAAGGATTTCGGTGAACTCATTGAAACACTTCAAAGACTTGAAATTCAGTCGTTCATCAGTGGACCACTCCCAGCAAGGGGAACTAACATGTTTTCACGGTTGCTCGGACTGAATACCTGGCTACAAAGAACCTGCAGTCTAAAAGGAGTCAACTTCATTGACAACTTCAATCTTTTCTGGGGCCATAGACAACTGTTCAAACTGGACGGCCTTCACCCAAACAAACTTGGTGCGAGAGTGCTTAAGGACAATATCTATTTTTCACTCCGGCATCCCTCAGTAGAATGTGTGAGTCTACCCAACATGAATGGCACACACACACTTGGACAAAGTGACGACAGGACATCTTATCAGCTTCAGAGTCATCATGTGGCCAACATAACCAACAAGGACACTGACAACGCCACGCAGTCACAACAAGCACGGCTTATGGACACTTTCCTGGCTGAGCCCTGCGCACAGAGCTTATCACAGACAGACTCAACACCGAAGGACAACTTTCTGGTAAACAGTCAGAGAAGCCAGGACAACAACATTTTCCAGCCACCGGAAACTCCAGAGCCAGAGCTCCATTCACCAGACACATTATCCCTCTCTCCAGCATCTCCACTTCTAAGCTTCTCACAGAAAATGGAGGAACTGGTATATGCTGGAACCAGACTCTCCCACTCTTTTGCTGCAAGCCCCCAGTTATCAACTAAAAAACGGCAGGCGCCACAACCACCAAAGCCTGTGGGCCCAGCTCACCCTCCTCCTCCAGTGAGAGCTCTCCGGCCGCTGCCACAACGCCAGGGCTCAAACCCTCCTGCATCTGCTGTGAGTGAACCAAAAACAACTGATAACCGCTCTCAGTGATATGTGTCAGGTCCCCGCTACGGTAACAGCAACAATCAGGAATGTTTACAAAACAAGCGGGAACCCAGTGTGCCTGTAGCTTTCCCTATTTCTGTTTTAATATGTGATAGAAAGTCTAAGGCCCTCTCAAATCGTACAGTTCACACATCTAATCTGAGGCGTATTAGGCATCAAACTAAGATTGCTCTAGAGACAAAAAGTGATGCCATCAAGCTAGCATTTTTAAATGTTCGCTCACTAAAAAATAAATCACTTCTGATTAATGATTTTATAACCACAAACAACCTGGATTTTATGTTTTTAAATGAAACATGGTTAGAAGACAGCTCTTATGCAACAGTCCTCAATGAAGTAGCCCCTCCCAGATTTATTTTCATGAATGTCTGCAGAGCTGGCAAAAGGGGAGGTGGCGTAGCTGCCCTATTTAAAGATGTCTATGAATGCAAACAAGTGTCATTTGGTCAGTACTTGTCTTTTGAATATCTAGGGATTCTGCTGAAAGGTGCTCGCATTCTGTTTATCATTATTTACAGGCCCCCAAAATACTCTCCAGCCTTTGTTGAAGAGTTCACAGAACTGCTATCAATGATTTGTTCAGAGTTTGACTGTTTTGCTATTGCAGGGGATTTTAATGTTCACATAGACAATGCAGAAAGCAAAACTACAAAAGAAATTATAACAGTTTTGAACACGTTTGACCTGATTCAGCATGTGCATGGGCCTACACACAATCGTGGACACACTCTTGATTTACTCATCAGTAAGGGTCTAAACATTTCATCCACTGTTATCAAGGATGTAGCACTATCTGATCACTTCTGTATTTTCTTTGATATATTGATCTCTGCTACCACTGAATCTAGATCTGTCTCTGTCAGGAAGAGATGCATTAACGATAACACTAGTGTGCTATTTATGAAGGCTATATCTTCAATGCCAAGCATTTCTGCAGACTCTGTTGATTTTCTCCTGGACTCCTTTAACTCAAAAGTTAAGGATGTCATTGATGACATTGCACCTGTGAAGGTCAGACAGATGACCGGAAGACAGAAATCACCGTGGAGAAAATCAACAGCAGTACAGATAATAAAAAGACAATGCAGAAAAGCTGAGCGGATGTGGCGGAAGACAAAACTTGAAATTCACTATAGCATCTATAAAGACAGCCTTCATGCTTTCAATGTTGAACTAGGTAAAGCTAGACAAACATTCTTCTCAAACCTTATAAACAGCAACTTAAACAACACTCGCACTCTTTTTGCTACCGTTGAGAGACTAACAAACCCCCCTAGTCAGATCCCTAGTGAACTGCTCTCTGACAGCAAGTGTGATGAGTTTGCTTCCTTCTTTTCTGAGAAGATAAATAATATCAGAAAGACAATTAGCACACCCTCAAGTTATGCAGAGGTCAGACAGATTCGACCGCAATTTCAAAAAGAAGTCATTATGTCGACTTTTGAAGAAATCGATAGCAACATTTTGGAAGAAACAGTAAAGCACCTCAAATCGTCAACCTGCCACCTCGACACACTTCCCACATCTTTTTTCAAAAGTGTGCTTAGCTGTCTAGAAGCAGATCTTTTCCAAACTCCCTGAAAACTGCAGCCGTTAAGCCCCTTCTGAAAAAGAAAAATCTTGATAACACCATATTGAGCAACTATAGACCAATTTCAAATCTTCCTTTCATAAGCAAGATTATTGAAAAGGTTGTTTTCAATCAGCTGAATCACTACATAAACTCAAATGGATACCTGGACCATTTCCAATCTGGCTTCAGACAACATCATAGCACAGAGACAGCGCTCATAAAGATAATAAATGATATTCGCCTAAATTCAGATTCTGGCAAAATATCAGTGCTGGTATTACTAGATCTCAGTGCTGCGTTCGACACTGTCGATCATAACATTCTTTTAGATAGACTGGAAAACTGGGTCGGGCTTTCTGGGATGGTTCTCAAATGGTTCAGGTCATACTTAGAAGGGAGAGGCTATTATGTGAGTATAGGAGAACATAAGTCTAAGTGGACGTCCATGACATGCGGAGTCCCACAAGGCTCAATTCTAGCGCCTCTGTTGTTCAGCCTGTATATGCTCCCACTAAGTCAAATAATGAGAAAGAACCAAATTGCATATCACAGCTATGCAGATGATACCCAGATTTACCTAGCCTTATCGCCAAATGACTACAGCCCCATTGACTCTCTCTGCCAATGCATTGATGAAATTAACAGTTGGATGTGCCAAAACTTTTTACAGTTAAACAAGGAGAAAACGGAAGTCATTGCATTTGGAAACAAAGATGAAGTTCATAAGGTAAATGCGTACCTTGACACTAGGGGTCAAAAAACAAAAAATCAAGTCAAGAATCTGGGTGTGATTCTGGAGTCAGACCTCAGTTTCAGTAGTCATGTTAAAGCAGTAACTAAATCAGCATACTATCATCTTAAAAACATTGCAAGAATTAGATGTTTTGTTTCCCGTCAAGATTTGGAGAAACTTGTTCATGCCTTTATCACCAGCAGGGTAGACTATTGTAATGGTCTCCTCACTGGCCTTCCCAAGAAGACCATTAGACAGCTGCAGCTCATACAGAACGCTGCTGCCAGGATTCTGACTAGAACCAAAAAATCAGAGCATATTACACCAGTCCTTAGGTCCTTACACTGGCTTCCAGTTATGTTTAGGATAGATTTTAAAGTACTTTTACTTGTTTATAAAGCACTCAATGGCCTAGGACCTACATACATTGCAGAGATGCTCACTGAATATAAACCTAACAGACAACTCAGATCACTAGGATCGAGTCAGTTAGTAATATCAAGGGTTCACACAAAACAAGGGGAATCCGCTTTTAGCTATTATGCCGCCCGCAGTTGGAATCAGCTTCCAGAAGAGATCAGATGTGCTAATACATTAGCCACATTTAAATGCAGACTCAAAACTCACCTGTTCAGTTGTGCATTTATTGAATGAGCACTGTGCTACGTCCGAACAGTTTGCATTATTTTATGTATAATCATTTTACTGTATTAATTAATTTGAAATCATTTTCTTTTTTTTTTCTTTTTTTTTTAAATCATCTTAAATGTTCTTAATTTTGTTTTTATTGTTGATTATTATTTTAAATTTTTATGCTATTGTGATTTTAATTCCTTTTTATGTACAGCACTTTGAATTACCATTGTGTATGAAATGTGCTATATAAATAAACTTGCCTTGCCTTGCCTTGCCAAGGTCATCATGCAGATGTTTAAGCATATCAGAATGATATTCTTCAGGTAAAACCAACTGATACATAACCTTATCAGCCACACTCCTCTTTCGATAAAGGACTCCATCATGGAACTCCAGTCGTTCTCGTTCTCGAAGAAGGTAAGGTAACCTAGGAAGAGCATCACGGACAGTTCTTGAAGCAGTCCCTCCAGTCTGGATTTGAGTAATGACTTCTCTTATACAGGGATCGGCCAGTTGTGCTCTTTGAATTTCTGAAGGAGATAGATGGGAGATTGTTGGCAGTCCTCCACACTCATCTTCTTGCAAATAAACATTAGGCACTGCAGCTGTCTGCATTGTCAGGGAACTGATGAAAGCAGCGGGTAAATCATGTGAATACTCAGACCATTGAGTAAGACGACTGTCGCAAATGGCTCTTACTACCTCACTACTGATCTCCTGCTTTTCAGCTTCTGCGGTGAGCCATTCAGCAAAGGTAAGTATTTGGTTTTCCTCACTGCGAGAAGCATCTTCTGCAGGGAATTCTGAATGAGGTCGCCGAGACAAGGCATCTGCATCTACATTCTGTTTCCCGCACCTGTACTGCAGTTTGAAATTGTAAGTAGAAAGCACTGCTAACCACCTATAACCAACTGCATCAAGCTTGGCAGTGGAAAGAACGTAGGTTAAGGGGTTACTATCTGTCACTACCTTGAAGGTGCTGCCATAAAGGAAGTCGTGGAACTTCTCTGTGACTGCCCACTTTAATGCTAGAAATTCTAGTTTATGGGCGGGGTACCTGGATTCACTAGATGAAAGTCCCCGACTCGCATAAGCAATAACCCTTACTTGACCATCCTGCTCTTGGTACAGGGTGACACCTAGTCCTGATGTGCTTGCGTCCGTGTGCAGGATATAGGGTAGCTTGGGTCAGCGAATGCTAACACGGGAGCAGTAGTAAGTTCCTCAATGATTTGATCAAATGCCCTTTGACAAGCTGTTGTCCACCTACTATTAAACAAATCCTTTGGATTCCGATAAAGTCTGTTGTTTTGTGACTTAATGCCCTGACGAATAGGGGGGTATCCCGCAGTTAAGTCATTCAAGGGTTTGACCTTTTTAGAAAAATCTTTGACGAAGCGACGGTAATAACCGATGAATCCTAGGAAGGACCGAAGTTCTTTTAAATTCCTAGGAACTGGCCAAGTTTTGACTGCTGCTACCTTGTCGGGGTCTGTTTGCACTCCCTTGTCGGACACTATATGTCCAAGATACCTGACCGAGGTCTGTGCAAAGATGCATTTTTCTGGGGCAAGTTTCAAACCGTATTCCTTCAGTCTCCTCAAGACCTTCAGCAACCTTTCTTCGTGTTCCTCCAAATCCTTGGAAAACACAATTATGTCATCTATAAAGACAAGAACTTCACGGAGATTGATATCCGCCATACACTTCTCCATGAGTCTTTGAAAGGTGCTTGGCGCATTAGTGACACCTTGAGGCATACGGTTGAACTCATAGAACCCTGCAGGACACACAAATGCAGTCTTTGCTTTGTCCTTCTCCTCAACTTCAATTTGGTAGAACCCAGACTTCAAGTCGAGTACTGAGAACCACTTGGATCCTACCAGAGCCATAAAGGTGTCCTCCAATTTTGGGAGTGCATACGCATCTTTAATGGTTCGTTGGTTTAATTTCTGATAGTCTATGCATAATCTGATATCGCCACTCTTCTTTCTCACAATAACAATCGGTGAAGAATAGGGCGACATAGATTCTCGTATGACCCCTGCGTCAAGCAATTCCTGCAAATGTTTCTTCACGGCCTCCAGGTCTTCCGGGTGTATAGGCCTTGGCCGATGTTTGAATGGTGTCTCGTCCATAAGGTTAATTTTATGTTTAACCTTATCAGTGCGTCCGAAATCTTGGGAATGTAAGGAAAAGACTTCTGGCATCTCCCTTAACTGTCCAATAAGCCTCTCTTTCCATTTTGGAGGAATGGGCGAATCGCCAAAGTTGAACTCAAGAGAAGAATTCGGAACGAATTCTGTTTCATCCACTTTCTTGGGCTGTTTATTTGAGATTACAGACTGGACAGCCTTTAATTCAGCTACAATACATCTTGCAGGAATTGTGATGTCGTGAGTGGTAGGATTTGAGATTACTACAGGTAAACGACAAGGTTTAGACTCCCCAAGGGTAACCACACATGCCTTAACAATCAAGCCACCCGGCAAAGAAGAAAAGGATGGATGTTCAACTACTACCCATTTGTCGGGGTACACTCCCCGAACAGAAACTGTACCACAAAGAACTGTACTTTGACCAGCTGGAATCATTCGAGGTTGCTTCTCAGGTAAATGCACTAGCCCGACATTTCCTTCCACCGCCTGTTTTTGACGTAACTCCAGGATTTTAAGGACCTGCTTATACCCGCAAGAGGGTGAAAAGTACTGGGGTTTTTGCTGTGAAAAGTCCTTGTACAGTTCGTCCAAGGTATTCGTGCCAATCAATATAGACGGCTGAAAGGTTGAAGGAAGATCAGGTGTAACAAGAGCTAAGGTAGGCACCTCCATACCGATTCCAACAAAATCTCTGGGAAAGGTGATAGTAACTTCAACGTAACCTAGATAGGGAACATTTTGACCATTTGCACTCTCAACTTCAAGCAAATTGTCTAAAGAGTGAATTTGTTGGTCACAGAGATTCCTGTTGTAGAAAGATTGCGTGATGGTGGTGACTTGCGAACCTGTGTCGAGTAAACAGTCAAATGTCTTTCCTGCTATATCAACTTGGGCAGTACATCTAGTCCCAATTAACCCCCTGGGTATGAATGACTGCCGTGAGTTCACCTGTGCTTGTGCCATCAACACTTTATGTTGTTTGGGACACTCTGAATTGGTCTCAGTTCCTGCTTGCCCCACAGCAGGAACTGTTGCTAGTTTAACCGTGGCTTGGGGCTGCCGTACTGCAAATCCCATTCATTCTGGCGCTTTGTGAGTTGGGCTCTTTTTTCTGCTACCAATGTAGGATTTGGATCATTTGAACAGGAGCTGGCAATATGCCCTTCATCTCCACATCTGAAACAGTATCCCGGTTTAGGTCTAGCTGGCTGCGATTTGTCTGAAGCTTTGTCTTTTCCCTTGGGAGTACCTGCACTTTGCCTGCTTGCAGATTTGATAGCACTCGTCTTACAATTTGATTTGTCTTTGAGCTGTTTTGAGGTTAGTACTGTGAGCTGCTTTTGGAGCTCTGTTATTTGACTTGCCAATTGAGCAGTAACAGAATGCAACTGAGTCACATCATCTCCAACAGCTGTCTGAGACTGTACTACAACACGCTGCTTAGAACTTCCCAAGTGTTGCTTCATCCGCACACTTTTTGAAGCATGTTTGCTCTCCTCAATGCCTAGCATTGTCATTAACTCGGCGAAGGATGGAGGTGAATCCTTTTTCTGCTCTAATTGCAGCTCCAAAAGCAAGGAGCTTTCCCAGCATCCTCTGCAAAACTGTTTAAGCAGATGCTTATTTATCTCTGAGCTAAGTACTCCACCACGTCGCATGGTGGTCTGTAATGCCACGTGTAGTCGCTGCAAATAAGCGGAAGACTTCTCTCCTGGGTTCTGAAATGTGTTCAGAAATTTGGCAAACAATTAATCGCCATCTTCGATGGGTGCAAACGCAGAATCGAGAAGTTGAATGTAAGCTAAAGGCAATGCTGTAGAACTAAGGGATTTTACAATGTCTGCCGCTGGTGAAAGGAGACTCTCACAGATTCTGCGTACTCTGTGAAAATCTGAAACCGTTGGGTCTTGAAGAAGAAGTTCAGCGCTGGTGCGCCAAGTTTCATAATCGGCCTCATTGGGTGGACGGGGAACTCGCCCAGAGAAAGCACAGAGTCGCAACGGTGAGTTCCCAGACACTGCAAGGTCACTAGTGCGTACAAGATGCTCTACCACAACTTTTTGCACTGCAGGTGGACTTAAATCACTGACAGTGAGTGATGGAGATTCTGGGCTTGTTGCTGCAGAAGCTGGCGGAACAGAGTGAGGTCGTGCAGCATTTACTGATGCCTGAGACTGCCTAAAAGTGGAATCGGTTTGGGGCAGGTCCGCTGAATGAGCAGGTAAAGTGCCATCAGCTTCGACAGGGGCGGGCTCAGAAAATGGTTTTGGCACAACTTTCTCTTGAATATGAACTAACATGCCCCTCAGAACATCCTCAAAACTTTCCCCACTACGGCTTGCCAATGCTTCCAGCTCACTGAGGTAAGTTTGGGTTGTGGTCTTTCCCAGCTTCTGAACATAAATATCTGACAGGGCTGTTACACGGAAAGAGACATCGGGATTATTTTGTGCTTGTTGGACATAGGGAAGCATTGTTCGTAAAGATTGCACCGCTAGTCCTGAGCTGAATTCAACTATTAAAGACTTCTCGGTTCCTAAACTGGGATCACTCACTGAGATTGTTCTATTTATTCTCCCGTACTGCTTCACATAGTCTAAGATTTCCTCATCCACTTCAGTTTCGGTTATGCCATTAATTAAAATAGCATTTGGGACTTTTATGCTTTCTTTTT
Organism: Garra rufa; assembly: GCF_049309525.1. NCBI lineage: Eukaryota > Metazoa > Chordata > Actinopteri > Cypriniformes > Cyprinidae > Garra > Garra rufa. Next base: position 1,624 of record NW_027394886.1, on the reverse strand, counting down.
CTACAATCTCCATCTTGTTCCCCTTTTTTTTCCTTCGTTCACTACACTATTTTTCACTAGTTTTCTCAAGACAGGAACTATTAGTGAATAATAGTTAGTATGTGTGTGTGGTTCCCTTTTTCTCTCCTGTGCTGGCTCGCCACAAATGAGTGTAACCCCCGTTAGACGACTGGAACAGAAAGGTTTACTCATAAAGGAAAAGGAAAAGCAATCATTCACTAGAATTTAAATGATTGTTGTAGGATACTATAAGTTAATTAAAATCCAATCAGAAGACAAGATTTCGTGAGAGGCAAGGCACACACACACACACACACACACACACACACACACACATATGTTTTAAATGCACTTATTTATATAAAATAAAGATGTTTGTTTTGTTTGGGAGGGAAATTTGGCAGGATACACAGATTGAATGTGTCAATGACACTACATGAAGAGCAAAAGTAAACCAAAATAAATACAAATTCAAATACACATATCAATCAGCTTCGAATCTGACTTCCAAACAAATAAATTACCCAATATGAACCAAAATTAAAACCCTAAACACAGAAAATTATTTTCTTCCAAATTAAATTAAACTGGACTCAAATGTTCAATTGTAGGTTCAATCTCCTCTTTCTCTTTTCCTCTTACATGCACAACTTAATACATACTCAAGTTCAGTGAGTACAAAGAAATAACTCAAATGTCAAAAAAAGTGTAAATTCCTGCTGTAACACTTATTTATACAAAATAAAGTTGCATAAATACAACTGAATATGCAACTGTACTGAATATCAATTCAGCAGAAATAATGCTGAAGATGAACAGTTCAAAAGTGAAGTGTCAGTCCAATTAACAACAAATTATATTCTGTCCTCGTTTCCTTATAATCAATGATCCAGCGTTCAAAACAAAGAAAGTGTTAGATACTTCAAACCTTCAACAATCCAGTGAAATATGTTCGTTGGAGGCAACGCAATACAGATGTCCACAGAGACAAAAGAAAGACGTTTCTGGTCGATTTACGGTTGGCTCGCCATCTTCACTCAGTGCACGATTGAAATGTTCATATCAGTGCAGTCCACGAATAGAAAGATCCAGATCCTAGACTCTAAGAAAACAAAACTGGCCTGTGTACACACACAGAACGATATACAAAATCAGCCCATATTTCACATACATTTTGCTCAAGTATACACATTCTTTAACACACTGTACATACATTTCTATAACAATGTATACAGTCACTGAAAGTTTTTCCTTTCCAAGCACATCAATACACCATTTAATCACCACAACATTTATACTGAAATCTTAACTCACCGATTCCCTTGTGTATTAATGATATTTCTTATTTTTCTTTCAGGTTTCCACCGGATGACGCAACGATGGCCTACTCCATTGGATTTCAGCGCGACAGCGGTCACACGGATCACAAGATACAAGTAAGTCCTTCCAACTATTTAAACTTACTTCGCAACAAAATATGTGCAAGATAACTTGCACAGTTCGTTCTTTACAACGTATTTTTCTGATAAAATCCGATAAATCAAAACTTCACGCAACTTCTAACTCAAGCTTCTCTTCTCGTACTTTCTCTTCTGTCGGTTCCCTAATGGGCGGGGTCAGCTTT
>NW_027394885.1:0-12937 GCF_049309525.1 Garra rufa | reverse complement strand
AAATTATGTTTCTTGAGAAAAACATTTCAGGGATTCTCTCCATATAGTGGACTTCTATGGTGCCCTGAGTTTGAACTTCCAAAATGCAGTTTAAATGCAGCTTCAAAGGACTCTAAATGATCCCAGCCGAGGAAGAAGAGTCTTATCTAGCGAAACGATCAGTCATTTTCTAAGCAAATTCATTATTTATGTACTTTCTAACCTCAAACGCTTGTCTTGTCGGTGTCTGCGTGAACTCGATACTTTTTTTTTTTTTTTTTTGATCATCTTTGCATGTTCAAAGATTGTTTGTAAAGATTGGTTTCAAGACTCTTGGAGTGATGTTGGAGAGTGCCTTGAACCGGACAAGTTCACAGAGACAAGACAAGCGTTTGAGGTTAGAAAGTACATAAATAGTGAATTTGTTTAGAAAATAACCGATCGTTTCGCTAGACAAGACCCTTCTTCCTCGGCTGGGATCGTTTAGAGTCTTTTGAAGCTGCATTTTGGAAGTTCAAACTCGGGGGCACCAAACATATCCATTATGTGGAGAGAAATCCTGAAATGTTTTGTTGTGAACTACTACTTGAAATGAATGTAAAAGGTGAAGGCCTATGTCCTATTGGGTTCTAGTGTGTTTTTCTCCTCCTCATATCTGTGGATATGCTATTCTGCTCCTGCTCCAGCAGTGCTGATAGACCAGACCTAAAGGCTGTATAAAGACATCAGTGCTGTTTCTGAGTGTTTCTTCACCATCATGACTCCACATCTGTTCTCCTGGAGCGGCTGGATTAACACGAGTGAATGAAGATCCTCACAGCTGATGTTCTCATAGTGTCTCTCTGTGTTTCTGTAGGTCCAGCAGATCGATCGCGTGGTGGAGGTTGTGGACGAGGCTATCAAAGGTCAGTCTCTCATAAACACACACACTCCTGTGTTTTTGTGAATGTGTATAGTCATCTGTCTCGCTGTCTGTTTGAGGTGAGTCTCTTTCTTTCACCTGTCGCATGTTCTCTCCTGACCTGATCAAATGCAATTTTTGGGTTATATGAACTAGTGTAAATACATGTGAATGTATAAAGGGCTCATCATTGTCTAAAAATCACTCACTCTTTTGTTGTCCTGCATCATTTAGTGGTTTTGGTTTTGGTGGTGTGTGTCAGTGTTGAACTCTGAAAATAAGCTTAGTGTACTTCACTGATCAAGCCCACAGAGCTCTGCTGCTAAAATCTGATGCCGTTTGAAGCAGAACAGCTGATATACCTGCACCTGTGACACAAGTCATGGGATGAGGAATAAGTGATTCTGATTGTCAAGTCACCTTTATTTATATAGCACTTTTAACTATACAGATTGTGTCAGAGCAGCTTTACAGTATTACATAGGAAAATAGTGTGTCGATCATGCGAAAGGACAACAGTAAACACTCAATTTTCAGTTGAAGGCAGTTTACCATTGAATTCAGTGCTGTCATCATCCAGTTCAGTTCAGTTCAGTATCTGTGCAATCAAGTTGACGATATCGCTGGAAATGAATTGTCTTCTGATGAATGAGTGAACGAATGAATGCGGGATTTATATAGCTGTTTATTGTGTATTGCTGTATATCCAAAGTGCTTTATGATCATATGAGGGGATGTCTCTCCTCAACCTCCACCAGTGTGGAGCATCCACGTGGATAATTATTAATAGTTCTCTTACGAGAGGTCTCTCGTACTGCGTAAGATATCTTACGCTAGGGGGAAAATCCTTTTCCGCGAGATATTGAAGCCAAAAATTATCCTTAATTTTGTAATAATGTAAAACGCGTTGCAGCAGCATACAGACATAGGCGAAACAGCTCGCGCGCCTATTGGCTGCTCTGCGGCAACTGCAGCAGCCTATCGAGCGAGGCCTGGCGCGACGCCAGATCCAATGGGGGCATTTCGCGCCCACTGCGTCGCGTCCTGCCAAAAAGAGCGTGGTCTAGGCCTATAAATACCGCTCGCAGGCAGCTATTATCTGATTTTTCATCCTTCAAGCGAAGCACACGCATCGCTGGAGCTGGATAAGAAGCCGCCGTCGACTGCAAGCATCTCAGCGGGACGAGTCACTGAAGCTGCTGGCCACGCCGCCTTCCGTGCCTTCCTGCTGCGCTTTCCGGCGCCTATATCCTTTAAATCTGAAGTGTGTGTCGCCGCTGCCGTAAGAAGCGCCGTGCCCAGCGGGCCCCGGAACCCCCCCCCAGCCGACAAAGCTCGCCGGTTCGCCCGCCAGCTTCACCGATCTCGTCAGCTTCCGTTTCGGACGTTAAATGGCCGCTGTCTGCCGCCGCTTGCGTCGACGCTGCTGATGAGGGGGCCGTCATGGAGGAGGAGGATTCCTGCTCTATCCTGGCGTCATGCAGTGAGGATTGGGAGAGCTCTGTGGACCTCGCTCCCCCCGCCCACGCTCCGTCAGGCACGAGAGCTTCGATTGAGGCAGAACTAATGAGGATTCTCACACAGGCCACGGCGAGCCTGGGCCTCGAGTGGTCCTCACCAGAGCAGCCCGCTCACAACCGGCTGGATGGCTGTTTTCTGCCAAAAGGGGAACGCGCTTCAAGCGCGTCTAAACCGGCGCCTTTTCTTCCTGAGCTTCATGAAGAACTGGCTAAGTCCTGGAGCGCCCCCCACTCAGCGAGAGTGCGCCCATCCTCTTCCTTGGCGTTCTCTACTGTGGACAGCGCCGAGAACAGAGGATACCTCTCTATGCCGCCGGTCGAAGAGGTGATTGCAGCCCACTTGTGCCCGCCCTCCGCTGGACGGCATGCTAAGTCGGCGCTGCCTTCAAAAGCCTGCCGCCAAACGTCAAACCTGCTCCGCCGCGCAGGCCGCGTCAGCGCTGCACACTATGGCCACGCTGCAAATCTTCCAGGCCGACCTCCTCCGAAGGCTGGATGAGGAAGGGCCTGAAGCGATAAGCGTGCCGGATCTAAGAAGCGCCACGGACCTCGCCCTCCGCGCTACAAAGTCCGCAGCACAGGCCATGGGACGCAACATGGCCGCGCTTACGGTAACCGAGAGGCATTTGTGGCTGACGCTTTCTGAGATGGCCGAGTCCGAACGCACCGCGTTCCTCGACGCTCCGCTCTCTCCCGCTGGCCTGTTTGGATCCTCTGTCAAGGACTTTGCAGAGAGATTCGCAGAGGTACAGAAAGTGTCCCAGGCGATGAGGCACTTCCTGCCAAAGCGCTCCAGTTCTGCAGCCGGCCGTGTGAAACCGCCTGCGCAGAGCTCACGACCCCAGCCACAGCCCGCTGCCGCCGCTTCACAATGTCACGAGCACAAGGCGCGAGACCGCGTTCCCGCTCTTCCGGCCGCCGTCCCGCTGGGCGTGGCCCTAGGCCTAGGATTGAATTAAAGCCTGAGCCTCCGAAGCTGTCCTAGCAAAGCTAGGAAAACGACGGTGCGCGAGTCCCGCTGTCGCCGGACCCCCACCAAAGTTATTCGCTCGTCCAGTTCCAAAAAATGTGACTGTTCCAGTGTCCTATGCAGCCAACAAACCGGCTCTGTCGCCCGTTTGCCTGTACTCAAAAGCCGTTCTCACGGCTACCCAGATAAATCCAAAAAAGAGTGTATTTTCTGGTGTCCCGGCCACGGCCGATGGTGTCTCATGTGTAGTAAGCATGCCCACTTCCCAGTGCCCATCACTACACACAAGCACAGCCTGTCACACAGGTCCCGCGCACATAAAATCGACTCAGATCGATTGCGCTTCACATGTGGTAAATGTGCCCACTTCACAGTGCCCACAGACATCACATTATGCACGTCCCAAGGTTTCTGTTAAAACGAAACCAAAGTGCATTCCCTCTATGCAGGCGAACGTTGTTTGCAGTGTGTTAAATGTGCCTGTTGCCACACAACCACATCCACACACAGACATAATAGTTCCCGCTATCAGCGCCCGCGCCTCGAATGTCACGAGCACGTCTCTTGTGCCACAGCACACCGAAACCACTCCGTTACTGAACGAACGGAGCGCGCTTCGTATTCAACCTCTAGCTATTCATGCAGACGCATGGGAAAAGCTTCCAGAGGTTTCAAAATGGGTGCTGGACATTATAAAAGGAGGCTATTCGCTACAGTTTCACCGACGCCCGCGCCGCTATACAGCGCGCGTCGAGACCACGATGCAGACAGAAGTAGCACACCTACTTCGAGCCGAAGTGGCGAAACTATTGAGCAAAGGAGTCATAGAGCCCCTTTCTCAAGCTCAAAGCGAAGGAGGGCTGTACAGCAGATATTTCCTGGTACCGAAAAAAGACAGGGGTCTCAGACCCATACTAGATCTAAGGCAACTGAACAAAGCGCTGGTGAAGTGTCGGTTCAGGATGCTCACGACCAGAAAAATCCTCGCGCAAGTTCGCCAAGGAGACTGGTTCGTGTCAGTGGATCTGAAAGACGCGTATTTTCAAATACAGATAGCGTCACGTCACAGGCGATTTTTGAGATTCGCCTTCGAGGGCCAGGCATATCAGTACACAGTCCTGCCGTTCGGTTTGTCCCAGGCACCCCGTACATTTACGAAGTGCATGGACGCAGCGCTCGCTCCTCTCAGACTGAAAGGCGTGCGCATACTGAACTATTTGGACGATTGGCTGATCTCGCTCAGTGCTCGTAGAGCACACGACCATGTTGCTCGATCACCACGAGAATTTGAGACTTTCATGTTTCCACGAGTCATTGTGGCTGTGTTTAGAGTTTTGTTGGGTAGTTATAGTTTAAGTAATGGTCCCTTACTTCTTACTAAAAACTACAGTACTGGCATTTTACTAGCATGTGTGGTGTGTGTGTTTCGTCCTGCAGCGTTTGTATCTACAGACCAGCAGATCACAGTCGTGAGGATGCAGGACATTATTCAGCATCCACAGATCAGCCTAGTAACATGTTTCAGCACAGGTGCTGGAGTCATTACTGTAACAGTCTGAACACAAACCGTTTGAAACCTGATATCAGAAACACAGAGGAAAAAAAACAAAACAACGTTCATGTGAAAGATCTTGATTTAGCTCATGAGAAATGTACTGTATTCATCAGTGCTTCAGTTACAGTTTATTTTAAGTGTGTTCTGTAATGTTTTTTACATATCTGTAGAGTAATGGATTTAAGGAGTATGCAATATATTAAGAGTTATTCACGTTTTTATTATGGTAGTAATGCTACCTGAAGGAAGAAAAAATGCTTTTTTATTTTGCTTAAAATATTTCGAATTTGTTTGTATTTAGTTTTCGTCCCAGTGTGTCCAGTGTTATTCAGTGCAGTCATTTTTATGTAATATAAAACTCAAAATGTCCTGTTTACTTAAATACAAATTCCTTATTTCATCAGTTCATCAGTCCACATGATTCCAAAGATGATGAGTAGCTTTTCTCTGTTAATCTTTCTCTTTTGCTCCAACTGTCTGTCCCAAAGTAACAAGATGATGATGAAGAGACATGTGAAACTTTGACTAAGACTGATGCATCATGGGAGAAACAAAACATCTAAAAAAAAGTGTTGACTGTGTGTTTAAAGGCTGAAAGCTGTTGCTTTGGCAGGTTATTTTAGTGCTGAGTACTTCACTACAGCGAATGCACTTCTCTCACTCACACACACACACACACGCACACGCACACGCACACGCACACGCACACGCACACGCACACACACACACACACACACACACACACACACACACACACACACTCACACACACACACACACTCACACACACACTCACACACACACACACACACACACACACACACACACACACACACACACACACACACACACACACACACTCACACACACACACACACACACAGAGACTTCTCTTTGTTCCTTTGAAGAGTCGCAGCAGACCGCTGCTCAACACTGAAGGTAAAACAAGAGACTTTTAAATAACCTTGTTAGCAGAAGTTTGGAGTTGCCTGTTTCTCCGGATCAGAGGCGTGGAGGTGAAGTTCTCCTGCTGTGAGCGTTAGGAGGAGACGCTGCTGTGCCGGCCGGAGGCTGACCGCTACCTCTTTCTGTCCACTTGATCAAACTACAGCCGCATGAAAGAGGAAGAAACATCTCTCGTCCCCCACAGCGAGAGCCGCCGCCGCCAGACAAAGACATACAGCAGCAGAAATACCACATCAGTACCTTTAGTGCTCCAATTAGCTGTGAAGGGAAGCTCTGCTCTTATAGGTCCACTGTGTCTCACAAACTTAAAGGAGTGGTCCACCCACATATCAACAGATTAGGATTAGTTTGTTTGATCAGATTTGAAGAAATTCATTACATCACTTGCTTATCAATGGATCCTCTGCAGTGAATGGGTGCCGTCAGAATGAGAATCCAAAAGGTCACAATATCCCACACCACTCCAGTCCATCAGTTAACATCTTGAGAAGACAAAACATGCCTCTCGTGTCTTGAGAGCAAACATCTCTCTTCTCTTATCAGAGCATTAAAATATACAGATGAGTCGTGACTTCTGAAGTGCTTTATAAATTGTAGATCTGAAAATGTGTCCAGAGCTTGCTTGTTTGTTTTCTCCTGAATGTATTTGGATGTTCGGTTGGATCTCGGGTCTCTTTGTCCTCCTGCTCTGTTTCCCAGAGGATCGAGACACAGGAGACGCTCAGAGCCGGTGGATCAGAAAATTACATGTCACACCTCTGGCCTCGGATCTTTTCTTTCAATTATTTGCATGTAGATGGTTGTATGAATTATTGAGCGGATTTGATTACACGTGTGTCTGGATGCAGAAATCAAGTGATGTAATTAAATGGAGGCTGAGCGGTGTGTGTGAACCTCTGACACGGTCAGACCTGTTATCAGACTCCGCTTTATTAAAACACTGCAATGCAAAATCCATTTATGAAAAAAATCTCTGCAGGTCTCTGCTATCCTTTCTCTCACTTTTCTGCTCAGAGCAGGTCTGGCGTTTTGTAGATGTAATTGCAGTATTTTTGATTCTTTAGTTCAGCCTTTGAACTCTTCAGGTTTGTAGCAGTAAAGATCTTTGCATACTGGGTCTGAAATTTTTGCTCTTTTAAAAAGTAGATACGTCCTCATGTTGTGTCAGTCACGTTTACACATTGCCTCTGAAACGTTTGGTTTGATTTTTTGCATTTTAGCATTTTGATAGGAAAGGATGACAAATATGAAAAAAAAACTAAAAAAAAAAAATGCATATGAAAATTTAGAACTCCGTATGCAATGAACTTTAGACTATCGTGATGTAGATGACACACTGCTCAACTGTTCAACACTGTGTGAAATGACAGTGATATTTATACCTCCTCTTGGACATAAGAGGAAGATTTTTAGCTAACATCCATTTCTTTGCATCACTTGATGTGGAATATAGTAGCACACAAGTCATGCGGAGACGAGTCTTGTGTTCTGTGGAACAAAGTCAAGGAGGTTTAGTGAGTTGTGAATTTTGTCAGTCCTAGTAAGTTTCTAAATTCTTGAATAAATTGAGTTGATAGTTGGTATGCTTTAGCTTTATTAGCATGACTGTATAATAGCACAATGTTGCCAAAGCAATAAACAGTGAACAAGTTGTACAGGCATATAGTATAACACGTACACAATAAATACATACATAAATAAATAAATAAATGCATAAAAAAGAAAACAAAAACAATAGCAAATATAATGTAAATATCTACAGAGAGCAGTGATGAGGAAAAGGGGGTTCAGCCTTTGTCCCTCATAATATGGCAGGAGGAAACATACTGCGCTGCTAAATGGATACACTTTTCTTTCTCTCCCAAGATATAACCGAGTTTGTCTATGTGGCTTACTTGCTGGAAATCAGGCACAATTTGAGCTATTTTGGTAAAATAGGCGTCTCTGATGTTTTTATATTTGCTGCACTCCGTGAGGAAGTGCAGTTCATCCTCTATGAGTCCATCTGTGCAGTGAGAACACAGTCTTAGCTCTCTGGCTCTCCAGCTCTGCTTGTGTCGGCCCGTCTCTACATATAGACTATGCTCACTTAGACGATACTTCGTCAGGAGCTTTCTCTGATGATAATCTTTAATTTTGGTCAAGTAAGGTGCCAATTGATAACCAGTCTTTAATCTGGAGAAGTACTTTACTTTGTTAATTTGTGCTACTTTGATTTGCCAATCATGGATGTATTCTTTCTGGGTTAATCTTCCAATTTCTTCCAATTGTTTTTCCACTAAATAGTGCATGGGGTCACTCTCTGGGTGTCCTGCCCTGTAAGTAAGAGCACAGTGATGGTAAATCTCTGTCAGTGTGTCAGACAGATGGAACCAGAACTTCTCTGTTCTCTTCTGGATTTCTGCTAGAAGGGGGAATCTGCCCAATTCTGCCCTGCAGCCGAGATTAGGGGCGTTTCTGTGGAGTCCCAGGATGTTCTTGCAGAACTCGAGGTGGAAAATTTCAGTGGGGTTTTTATCCCAAGATTCATAGTTTAGTTTAAATTTGTGGCCCCAGATTTCACAGCCATACAGAAGAATGGGTTTGATGATGCTGTCAAAGATTTTCAGCCACAATTTAATGGGTGGGTTGAATTTGAATAGGGATTTTCTAATTGTGTAATAAGCCCTACGTGCCTTATCGGTCAGATGTTTTATTGCCAGATCCAATTTACCCGAAGCTGAGATTGTGAGACCCAAATAATTATAACATGTGACATGATTAATAAGTGTTCCTCCGATTGTAAAACTATACTTTTTGTCAGTAAGGCGAGGCTTTTTCTGAAAGATCATAATTTTGGATTTCTCCATGTTTATTGGTAAGGCCCAGTCTCTACTGTAATTTTCTAAAATTGAGAGGCTTTCGTGTAGCCCCTCTTCATGAGGTGACAAGAGCAGAAGATCATTGGCGTACAGGAGGCGTTTGATTTCTTTGCCCTGTAGGGTCAGGCCAGGATAAGAGGACTTTTCAAGTTTTGATGCCAATTCATTAATGTAGATATTAAATAGAGTCGGGCTCAGGTTGCAGCCTTGACGGACTCCTTTGGTCTGACTGAAATAATCAGTCCGTTTGTCACTGATTTTGACACAGCATTTGTTTCCATTGTATATGTCTTTTATGATGTCATATGTCTTTCCTCCTATTCCGCTTTGTATTAGTTTTAGAAAAAGTCCATTATGCCATACTGAATCGAAGGCTTTTTTAAATCAATGAAGCAGCCAAATATTTTTCCTTGTTTTGTTTGATGAACATATTTAAGTGTGTGAAGTGTGTAAATGTGATTTGAAGTTCTCTGTTTAGGCATAAATCCAATTTGACAATTGTTTAAAACTTTGTGTTCTTGGATGAACTGATCTCTCTCTCTCTCTCTCTCTCTCTCTCTCTCTCTCTCTCTCTCTCTCAATTCAATTCAATTCAATATGTGCTTTATTGGCATGACAATTATTACAGTGTATTGCCAAAGCAGAGTGTTTACATTGAATGTAAAACAGGTATGTATGCAACAGAAACATGCATGTATATACATTTTTAAAAAGCAGGACAAATAATGAACACATTAGAATTCTATGAACAATTTAAAATTCAATGTGATGTGTGTGTGTGTGTGTGTGTGTGTGTGTGTGTGTGTGTGTGTGTGTGTGTGTGTGTGTGTGTGTTTGGGTGTGCATGTGTGTATGTGGCGGGCGCATCACTGATTTGTTGACTCCTCCCTCTTTTTGTGACAGGCATCAATGTATCTTGCTGCTAGTAAGATACAATCTTGTTTTTCACCTAATAAATATTGAAGTTGTGTTTTCTTGTTTAACATTTTAAAGCCAGGGCAAAGTGTTTCAAATTTTGGATAAAATTTTGTTCTAATTTCTTGGTAGTTAGGACAGCTGGTGAGGAAGTGTTGCTCTGTCTCCACTTCCCCATGATTACAGTATGGGCAGATGCGGCTCTCTTTGGGCAGCCAGTGCTGTCGATATCTGCCCGTCTCTATAGTCAGAGAATGATTGCTCAGTCTGTACCTCGTCATTTGTCTTCTTAATTTACAGTTTTTCACTGTACTCAGATAATCTGCAGTTGCGTAATCTCTATGTAGGGCCAAATAACATTCAAGTTTACTTTGTTTTTCTGTCGTTTCATTCCAATAGGATAGATAATTTTCTTTGTGTGCTTTTATAATTTGGTTGGGATGAATTTTGTGAATGGATATTTCATTTTCCTGATTCTGGATGTTGTTAGTTATGTTAGTGTGTTTTTGCAGCTTCAGGAGCATCTGAATCAGGGGACTTTTTTCAGGGTTCACTTCATGGTTTTTAAGGGCTTTAAAATGGTAAGAGTTGGGGTCACTCGTTTTTAGGTGTTTCCAAAATTTAATGGCTCGTTTCTCAATGCGCATTAGTAGAGGGTATTGGCCTAATTCTGCCCTGCATGCGTTGTTCGGTGTGTTCCTCTGTACTCTGAGAATACTCTTACAGAACTCAGTATGCAGAACTTCAATCGGATTTTTGTCCCATTTTTCAAATTCGTGATTTAGGAGAGGACCCCATACTTCACTGCCATATAATGCAATAGGTTCTATGACTGATTGGAATATTTTGAGCCAGATTCTAACTGGTATTTCAATTTGGATAGATTTTTTGATGGCATAAAAGGCCCTTCTTGCTTTCTCCTTCATTTCATTCACAGCCAAATTCAGCTTACCAGTTGCACTTATTTTCACCCCAAGGTATGTGTAGTTTGGGGCATATTCAATTTTGGTCATACCAAGGGTGAAATTGTATCTCTTTCCCTGACATGTGGGTCTTTTCTGGAATGTTAGTACTTTAGTTTTGTTAGGATTAATAGTCAGGGCCCAGGTCTGACAAAACTTGTTCAGAATGTCTAGGTTCTGCTGTAGACCCTCTTCTGTTGGAGACAGCAGAACCAGATCATCTGCAAACAACAAGAACTTTATGTTGCAGTCATGTAGTGTGAGGCCAGGTGCTGTTGATTGTTCTAGGAGTTTCGCCAATTCATTGATGTAAATATTGAAGAGGGTCGGTGATAGTGGGCAGCCCTGCCTCACACCTCGTTTTTGAGTGAAGAATTCTGTTTGTTTATTTCCAATTTTAATTGAACACTGATTGTTAGAATACATTGTTTTAATAATATTGTATGTTTTACCCCCAATACCTGATTCTAGAAGTTTTGACAGCAGACCTTTATGCCAGATTGAATCAAAGGCCTTTTGGAAATCTACAAAGCAAGCAAATATTTTGGTTTTGTTTTGGTTAATGTATTTGTCAATTAGGGTGTGAAGGGTGAAGATGTGGTCTGTTGTTCTATAATTTGGTAAGAATCCAATTTGACTTTTGCTGAGGACATTGTGCTCTGTAAGGAAGTGTACAAGTCTTGTGTTGATGATGTTGCAGAACAGCTTCCCCAGATTACTGCTTACACAGATGCCTCTGTAATTGTTGGGGTCTGATTTGTCTCCACTCTTGAATATGGGCGTTATGAGTCCTTGATTCCAGGTTTGAGGGAAATGACCAACACTCAGAATAAAGTTGAACAGTTTTAGAAGGGCCAATCTTAATTTGTGCTCTGTGTTCTTGAGCATTTCGTTGAGAATGCCATCTGGTCCACTTGCTTTTTTGTTTTTTAGGGCCTGGATTTTATCAATCAGTTCTTTTTCTGTAATAGGGTAGTCTAATGGGTTTTGATATTTACCAAATGTGTGTTCCATATGAATCATTTTTTCATATTCCTGGGTTTGTTCTGGGTTCATTTTAATTTCACTATAAAGTTGTTCAAAGTGATTTTTCCAGGTGTCTCCATTTTGTATGGCTGCTTGTTCATGATGTTTTTTATGCAAGTAATTCCAGTTGTCCCAGAAATTGTTAGAATTTACAGATTCTTCAATAGTTTTTAGTTGATTTTGAATGTACTGTTCTCTCTTTTTTCTGAGTGTACTTTTATACTGTTTAAGTTCTTCACAATATTGATGGCGTAAATCTGCATTGTTTGGTTGTCTATGTTTTTGATTTGATAATTGCCTTAATTTTTTCCTCATGGTTTTACAGCCTAAATCAAACCATTTTTCATTTTCTTGTGTGGTTTTATGGATTTTCTTAGAGGATGTGAGGTTAGATAAATTGGCCAAATATTCAAATATATAATTTATGTTCTCTACAGCTAGATTGACACCATCTCGATTGTGAGGATACATTCTGCCTAGAAAGTTGTCTATAAGTAAGCATATGTTTGGATGGCCAATTGCTGTCACATATTTTTCTGTGCTGTTTTGTGCCCATCTGTAATTCTGTCTAATGTTGTATAGCTTACTGGGCTGTGAGTGTAAGTTTGTATTTGTTGTCCTTTTTAGGTAAACCGTAATTTGACTGTGGTCTGATAGGGGTGTTAGTGGTTTGACTGTGAATGCTCCGAAAAAGAATGGATCTAGATCTGTGATCATGTAATCAACTGTTGAGCAACCATGAAATGAACCGTAGGTGTACCTTCCAAGAGAGTCCCCTCTCACCCTGCCATTAATGAGGTACAGACCGAGGCTTCGACAGAGCTCGATCAGAAGCTTTCCACTTTTATTCACTTGGTCATCAGAATTATTTCTTGGGGAGTTTACAATGTTTTGTGGGAAGCTCTGTCCAAAAATATAGTTATTTCCATTATCTGTGGTGTAGTCGGGAAGAGATCCTGTCCTGGCATTTAGATCTCCACAGATCAACACACTTCCCTGGGCCTGGAAGTGGTTAATTTGACTGTGGAGAGATTCAAAGATGTCCTCATTATAGTATGGAGACTCAGAGGGAGGAATATAGAGGGCGCATAAGAAAACATCTTTAGTGGTTTGTGTAAGGTGCTTGTTGATTTTGAGCCAGATATGTGAATCTTCTTTTCTAATTGTTTGGATGTATTTGTCAATTTCTTGTTTATGCCAGATTATGATGCCCCCTGAATCTCTTCCACGTGTGATTTTTTCATGTTTTCTAGAGGATAAAAATATTTCGCAGTATCCTGGGG
>NW_027394884.1:0-12950 GCF_049309525.1 Garra rufa | reverse complement strand
CTCTGGGGTTCTTCCCCGACCAGTCACACTCAGGGCCCTCACGGTCAAAAGTGACCGGAGCCCTGAAATCATTATTTCCTTTTTTTCAGTAAAATCAATCAAATGTATTTTTGTTCAATAATATTTTTTCTTTTTTTCTGTCGTGTTTTGACAGAATTTTATGATAATAATTAATATTTATGCTACAATTATGATCTATTTTTTGCCATTGAATATAATAGAATTTTTTTTTAATATATATAATTTTTATTCTTTTTTAATTAATGCTGTATTTTAGTTTAAAGTAGATACCTGGCCTATAGAAAATAAATTTTTGAAGTCGGATTTGTGCCATCTGGTGGCGTAGTGAGCATAATTACCAGGCAATATCCTATTTTAACCACTAGACGGATGTAATGCTCTCTATAGAAGGATTTGTGAATTCTAGTTGTTTTTGCACATATTTGCCAATGCCTTTTCAGGTTGTGGATTTTATTATATAAAATTAGATTATCAAAGACTATTTTTTTATTATTTGCCAAGTTTTTTGTTTGTTTGATTGGTTTAACTGGTAATTTGAAGTGCCAGTTTTACTTTATAATACAGTCAAACCAGAACATTGCATTAGAAAGAGAAACAATGGAAAGCATTTTGTTACCCATTGTTTTAATTCTAACTGAATAAAAATGCCGTTCTTTCAGTCATACCATTTTTTTTTATTTTGTAACCTTTTTATAATGAACATTTTGATTTAAATAATTTTTTGTAAAATTCAATAAACAATAACTCTTATTTAGCACAGGAATTATGAACAGCAACAGCATGGGCAACAAAATAACAGCAAAAGTATAATTATCAAACATTAAATGGAAAATAGAGAAATAAAAATATTTTAAATATCATCCTAACCCTATTTACATTTTATGTGCATTCTTTTTTTACATATTCAATGAACAGTAACTCTTATTCAAAAGGCAACAGCAATTATGAACATAAATCTAAAATAACAGAAAAGTATAACAATTGTCAAATAGTAAATAAAAAAATAGAGGAAAAAAAAGTTTGTTTTAAATATCATTCTAACTATAATTACATATTATTTACATACTAATTGTGATTACAGATCAGGTTGTGACAAATCACAACAGAGTGTCTCCATATAGCACTTTGAGCAAATGATGCTTGTTTTGAAATCTTTTTTCCGTGTGTGTGTGTGTGTGTGTGTGTGTGTGTGTGTGTGTGTGTGTGTGTGTGTGTGTGTGTGTGTGTGTGTGTGACATGGTGTGTGTGTGTGTGTGTGTGTGTGTGTGTGTGTGTGTGTGTGTGTGTGTGTGTGTGTGTGTGTGTGTGTGTGTGTGACATGGTGTGTGACTTTTGGATTTTGGATCCAATGTCTCCCTTTTATTTGATTCATAGTCTCACATTCCTCTGTTACAGTCTCACCAATCTCATATTTCCCTGTGTGTGTGTGTGTGTGTGTGTGTGTGTGTGTGTGTGTGTGTGTGTGTGTGTGTCTGTGTGTCTATTTTGGAACTCTGATGGCTTACAGTCTCATGCTTTCATTGCTGTGTGCTTTATTTCTTACATTGATTGCCTCTATTTCACACATTTCCCAAAATTAGCTTTTGAAATGACACACATTCATTTGTGTGTGCGTGTGTTTTTGTGTGTATAAGTGTGTGTGTGTGTGTGTGTGTGAGTGTATTGTAGTGTTTTGCACTCTTGATGTTTTAGAGAGTCACCCCTTCACAGTTGTGTGCTTTTTTTCTGGATTGTGGCTGATTTGTAGATTGTATGCACAAAAAAACTCTGTATTTTCATATTTTTGCCAATTTCCCATTCATTTCCTATGGCCGGTCATTTTGACCCGAAGACCCCGAGTGTGACTATTTTTTTTACGACCACTTAGACTTTTCCAATCCTGTCCCCAATTGTTTTGTGTGTTCATATACCAAGTACCATAAAAGTCACCAGGTTTCATACCATTCCGATGAAGCTACGATTTTTAAAAAATTTTTATTTAAAAAATTCCGGTCAAAAGTGACCGAAGAACCCCAGAGGGTTAAGAATCTTAGTATTACTTTTTGAACCTGTGAATATGATATAACAATGAGCAGTTGTGTTTCCATTGCCTAACGTTAACAAAGAGTAATAATAATAATCAGCGAAAGCATTGCTCATTGTTAAGCTAATAGTTGTTAATGCATTAACTAATGGAACCTTATTGTAAAAGGTTTCCATTCAAATTTAGGATTGCAGTATTAACAATTTAAGTCACACTTACCATACACAATGCTGAAAAGGCGCAAATCTTTGAACTTTTTTTTCCCATGACGACCAAACAAATTGTACTCCAGTGCCAGCTCATTTGAAAAGATGTATTTCATCATTCTTCTTGTTGCGTCATCTACACTTGTGCCACCTACATCTGCCACCATGGTAACCTAAAGATAAGAGCGAAAAGGAGAAACCAAAGGTTTACATAAATTGCAAAAACAATAAGCTAATTAGTTTGTTTTATGCTAATTAAGTTCCTAAACGAGAAATAAATAATTTAAAGACAATTCTTATAATAAAATAAAGTAAACTTATAACAGCAGACATGACACTTCGATCCCCCAACTTCTGATCAAGAGCCTCAAGGTCAGACTGGGTTTTCAGAGGTAATACCACTCCTTCAGGGACCTCTACCAGAGATCCTTCTTGCTTTTTCAGCAGGGCATTTAAAATTTTTACCATGAATACGTTGTGTCTCCTTTACTTCTTCTAAAACTGTCGGGAGCTTGGTAAACATGGCTTCACAAGTAGGGCTGGAAATTGTGGCTCTGGGGCTGGTAGCTCTTTGGGTTATGGAGCTGGTAACTCCCTGTGGTGTTGCGCTGGTAACTGTGGCTGTGGAGCTGGTAATTCCTTGGGCTGTAGGGCTGGTGGCTGTAGGGCTGGTGACTCCTTGGGCTCTGGGGCGTGTAACTGTGGCTGTGGGGCTGGTAAATCCTTGGTTTGTGGTGCTGACACCTTGTTGGGATGCATGACTGGTGATACATTGGGCAGTATAGCTGGCAACATGTTGATCAGTGGGGTTTTGAAAGTAGCACTTTCTTTGCTGGACAAAGGAGTTGGTTTGGTGGAGTGGGTGGGCGCTCCTCTGAAGAATCAGAATGCTCACTTGACTCCAGCTGGGTGCTCAATTGACTCTGGAGAAGCTTTGCACTTGGCCTACAGAAGTAAACACAAACATATGAGAAAGTACACAAGTTTGAAATGCACATGTATCATCGAAAACCTGGTTCTTGTAAATTTTGAACAGTTCTCAAAACCCAACCCTGGATATAACTAAATATAGTTTCACTTGTATGCACTAAAATGTAAACCGACACAGTTTGGTTGAATTTGCAACCCTCAATTGTACGCCATCTCTGGATCACAAACAGTCTATCAAATACCCTAAAAAAGGTGAGTTCTATGAGTGAAAAGCAAAAAAGATGTGTTGCTGTGTGGTTGGGTCACACAATCGGCATGAAACTAAGTACGGTTCCTGTTGGCAACGAGGAGATTGTGAATAAAAAAGACATGTCAGCTCGTCAGTGTGGCAGTTTCTTGGTTTAAAATAAATCAAATTTAAACAGAGCAGATCAGATTTTGAAAGAATTGTGGCCCTTAAAGGTGCCATAGAATTGAAAACTGTGTTTACCTTGGAATAGTTGAATAATGCCAGTTGTGTACATGGACATACCAGGATTCTCAAACACCACCATTTCCTCCTCCTTATATAATTCTGGTGTTTGCAAAAGACCACCGAAAAATAGTCGCGATCGTTAATAGTTACACCTCCAACATTTGCATCGCCCAATCATCGGTAACGTCAGTACATCAGTAAAACAAGGCAAGCCACTGAAGGTACACGGTTATCTTAATGCTAGTGCTAGCCTGTTATATTGCAATACATAGGATTTCACTTACCACATAAACAGAGAGATAGCTTGCCTTATCTTACTGATGTACTGATGTTAATGATGATTGGGAGATGCAAATGTTGGAGGCGTAACTATTAACGATCGCGACTATTGTGTTATAGTCTGTGTTATGTTGGAATTGACCTATTTTTTCAGTGATCTTTTGCAAACACCATAATTATATAAGGAGGATGAAATGGTGTTGTTTAATAATCATGGTATGTCCATGTACTGAACTTATTATTCAACTATGCCAAGGTAAATACAGTTTTCCATTCTATGGCACCTTTAACATTAAAGTGCCCCTATTATGCCTTTTCAAATATGATATTTCATGTAGTGTGTGGGGGTGGGGAAAAAAATCGATATTGCAATATATTGTTGTGCTCTCTGTCGCAATAAATAATCGATACACTAACGGCCATTTTCGATATTTTATTCCAACACAAAATTATTCATTTACCCGTCGTCAGTGTCACTGTCACTACCCAATATCTACCATTCTGTTTGCGGGGGGCGCTGTTCGAGTAAATAGGGGTAAAGTGGCAGAATCAGCGGCCAGTGAAGAACACAAGTTATCTAACAACAACAGAGAAGAAGCGCAGAAAAAGAGAACCAAACAAAGACGCACCCGCTAGTTGAGCATGCTGATCAGTTACGCCTGTTTCACACATACTCCGTCTGCAGTGCTAATGCGTTGAGTATTTTTTTCCGCACCCATGTTAACGGATTAGAGCGTTCGCACTGCACGCGGTTGCTGTCCGGCAGTACGTCCCAGAAGTGGTGTGCAAGTGCGTGCAAGTGCATTCAAGTGCATTGAATAATACGTTGTTTATAGAACGTGTTCTGTGTGAAAGCAAAACAAGTCCGTGCTGCTTCTGCATCGCACACGGACTGCATACGCACTGCAGACGGAGTATGTGTGAAACAGGCGTAAGTGTTCCTCAAGAAGAATATGCATTGATGTGACCACTGTCCAGGTTAACATAAAGCACTTTACAGTAACTTACTACTGACGTTTCAGTATCACGGTTTACACATGTTAGTTAATGTTCATGTTGTTTTTTTAATGTTCAGGCACTTTTATCTGTCTAGCTGTACAGCGTTTACATTTAAGACCAGGAGGCAGTGAGTTATTATGCAAATGCATATTTCTTTGCACAGTGTTGAAAATGTTGGCATTAATAAATGCTTAAGATTTTATTATGGGTATTTTTTTCTTTTTCAGTCACAAATATCGTGATATATCGTTGATGAAATTTCTTCCAATATATTGAATATCGTAGATATCGCGAATCGTGATATTATCGATATTGTGGGCCACATATCGTCACAGAATTGAATCGTGAGTTACCTGTATCGTCCCACCCCTAGTAGTGTGTCATGTAGCTGTATGTGAACATGTGTATGCCGACAGTGCACTATAAATGAAGTTTTTGTCTATCAAAAAAAAAAGAGTAGGAATACAATTCGCCTAAACGAGTCGTCAGCAATTCAAATCTTTTTCTGTTACGGCCACATGTCACGAGCTACACATTTGCGTAATGTCCGCCCACGTTCTATGTCGCGAACAACTTGCCCGCCCACAAACAGTAGGCCTACCATTTTCACGTGGATTACATCATGTCAAGAAGACATCCTTCGCTTTGAGAGTGAATTTGTTTTATATGCCCTTCCGAAAGATGAAACTACCAAGAATGAGTGGTTAACATAAATTTTTTCAACACCTCAGCAGTACAATTCCAATCTTGTGTTGTGTTCGCGTCATTTTACTGATGACTGCTTTTCCAATCTTGGGGAGTAACGTTACAACGCGGGATTCACCAAACGCTTGGTTTTAAAAAATGGATCAGTGCCCAGTTTATTTGGACCGGCTTGCTCCTCTGAACTTCTACCTGTAAGTATGATTAATAATTGATGATTGTATTTTCTAGCGATCGTTCAAAATACGACTTTGTGTACGTTATGGTGTGTAACAACCCCGCACATGTCTTGGTAACCGGCTAACTTGCGTTTCTGTAGTTCTGTTGTTCAGCTGTGAGTGCAATGTAGTCTAAAAATTGTGATTGATGCAGCTTGACTGTCTGCTGCCTTATTAGTTTAAGTAATGATAATGATAAAACGATGGCTTAACGCAGTGTTATGCATTATACAATGTTGAAGTTCACAACGTAGAGGTGTGCCAGTTCGCTTACAAAAGCAAATTGCAAGCACTTTCCACAGTTAACATATGACACCCACTGAGAAACGTCCTGCTCCAGTCGTGCTTACGAAACAGTTTCTTGTCGATGTGCCACTTCAACCGTTTCATCGTCAGACTCCGGCTCAAATTGATAGGGTAAAATCGAGGCTATCTTTTCTATGCATTGACAGGTCTCCGCAGCTGTCATTCAGTTATGCCAATGGGCATTTCGTTTTTGCGCTGTAGCGGTAGACCAATCTAAAAAGACTGCGCCATCTGACCAATCACAGCAGTGAGGGCTCACTGAAAGGAGGGGTTTAGAGAGACTGATTCTTCGAACTGCTTCACACGAGTCGTTTACGAATCATTTAGAAACGGGGTAAAATTAAATCTAATTTTGTAGAAAACTAAAGTGTTTTTTGAACTTGCTTACATGTAAACCTGTTTTAAGAGACTAATAGAACAATATTAACTACCTTTAAAATGGCATAATAGGGGCACTTTAAATCTTCATTCAACAGATTCTTTCAAATACACTGATTCGTCCAGTAATGAAGCATAAGTATATATGGGTGAATCTTAAATTGTTTAGCTCTATCACCCAGCCTTATTTCTTATTATTTCTAGTAGGCATGGAATTTGGCCTGCATTGCTTTAGAACACATACCTTCTTTTTCTTGAGACATTTTCTGAATCTGTCAAGTCTGATGAATATTCAGCTTTATGGAGTTTGGCCCTGGCTTCGGAGTAAGTGGCTGTAAAACACAATGATACACAGAAAGGCTAATTTTGACATATATATTTGACATAAAATATATATTGGTTGCAAAATATATGCATATGCCTATAAATCAGATGTCATATCTTATATGTAAAGTACTACTGTGAATGCAGGATCTATTGTATTTATCAAAAGGAGGAAAATCAGTTACCTGCATTTCCCATTACACGCACATTGCACACTATCCAGTTGCTGGCTGGTGATGTGTGCTCTTTCACTGCCTTGGTTACGTTTCCCAGTGAGCCTGGTGGCCACCAGCATAACTTTTTCTCTGTGTCCTTAAACCATTCTACTGGAACTATATCCATCTTCTTACAGCCATCCGCATCGACTTCGTCCACAAATTCCACAACACTAAACGAGGAGACCCTGCAAAGTTCAGAGTTATGTGGTGTGCAGCTGAGGCAAAGCCACAAACATTCTCTCAAGAAGCAATATAATCATTGGTTTAGTGAAGTCTTGTGCTGGAGCACTGGAAAGCTGACCAGACAATGTGGAAAGCAAACAGACTCCCAGAGATGTGGAATCAATTGGATAGCTGAAAAAAGATGTCCTTGTCTCAAAAAGTTCATACACAACATGTGTTCCTCCAGTCGAATGCACAATGTTCCGCACAATCCCAACTCCTCCCTGAAGTTCAAAACAATTGGTTCCAGCAAAGTTTGAGATTATCGTGTCTTTATCTTTGTACTTCTTGTATTGATTGTACATGGAAAATTCTGCCAGTACTGGTCCAGATTCATGACGATGTGTGAGTTTAGTATCTTCTGGCATTTCGTCAGGTATGTGGGCAAATAACTGTCTTTCATAAATACGCCTGACAATTTGTTGCACAGGATTCTGTGGCCTTCTCACAATTTTTTTAATCTGTCCCAAAAAATTCTCGAATGGAAAACATGAAACTGAGTCCAGAGGGCCATACTTTTTAGCATCATCTGCTAAATGTACAAGACTGTGTGTATTGTTTGTCAAAAATTTTGTCCCATATATCTTCGCAAAGTTGGTAACAAAACATCTGAGTAATTTTTGGGCATACCCATAGTATTGTCTACACATAGGAGACAGAAGTATTCTCATAGCAGATGACAAAACAAGAAAGTTTTTGTACTGTTGACGGGGAAGTCTTTGAAAAAGTACAACAGGCCCTGTATATAATAAAAGCTGCCTGAATTCTGTAGCCTTCCATTGGCTGTACTCACTCAGAGAACGCGGCTTTCTGGAGAAGTTCTGAGGTAAGCATTGCCTACACAATTTCAAGTGATCAGAGATGGCGGATAGAGCAGAAGACGATACCCGACAATGCAATGGTCCCTTAAACCACAGAGCAATTAATTTACGGACAATGCCCAAGCAAACTAAATGCATATAGTCCAAAGGAAAGCTGGAAACCAAGCCAATGCCTAGGCCCTGAAGAGGTGATTTAGAGTGATGGTGGTCTTCATCAGACATTTGATCAAATTGAATATCTCTCCTTGGGCTGGAATCCATGTCAGGAAACACAACTTTGCCATCACGATAAAAGCCATGCTGTGTGCAACGCTCACAAGAACTGTAGCCACCATGACCTTTGATGCATTTTAAAAAAGCTCTTGCAGGAGTGTCACAGATAAAGGCATCTGGGAGTGGTACATTGTAGTGTTTACCATTAAAAGTTACACCAACTGCTACGACAACTTTTAAGTCTTCAGTAAAATCATGCAAGTAGTCTTTTACTGATTCAGGTTTACAGGGACCTGCATATACACCTATTATAAACACATTTGATTTAGGTAGTTCAACAATTTTACCTAATATAGGCCACAACTGCATATTAGAACTCCTAGAAAGAGGTAATCCATCAACATTCACACGAACAGTCAGTGTATCTGTTGTCAGTTCACTCTCGCTTGTTGTTTTCAATTCTGAAATGATTGCACTTGTAATGCCAAAATGGTAGTAGCTACCCTGACCCATCTCTTTTACATCACATTCTTTTAGTGTATGCATTAGAGTTCTGGGATCCTTTGGTAAATCCAGTCCTAGCTCCAGAAGTATACCTAATAGTTCTGAAAGTGCAGAATGAGACACATTTCGGTTGGCTGCCCATTCAGCCAGTTTCCTTTTAGCATCATTATGGGGTTCTTCTTCAGGATTATCAGAGCAAAAATCTTCATCAGGATCACTATTCATATACAAGTCATGGACTTCAGTATCAACATCAAAATCCTGATTTACAGCTTCCTCAGCATTGTCCGTCACATCGTCATTGATATTTTGCACTTCCTGGTCCACAGCCTGATCTGCCTGCTCTAAAGCCTCCACTGCAAGACTCAATAAATGCTGCTGCACTCTGACTTTGATTCTCCTACGCCTCGTCCGTGAACTCCCATCCATTTCACTACAATATACAGAGGAGACCAGGGCAAAAATAGATTGTGCAAAACTATTGGAACATTAAAGTTGAGTCATCTTATTATATTTTGTTCTGAGATTAAAATATGCAAAATGCAAGGTTTTAGAGTTACAGACTTTAATTCCTCATATTCAAATACATTGATGTCCTAAGACACGAAATGATAGTTTTTTGCGAAAAACTGGACAGTATTTAGAATGTTTTACCTTTGATACACAGCGAGGTCCATCTGTCATGAGCACGAGTTTAGCATCAGGCATGTTACATGTGTACGCGTTCTGGCGTAGCCGGAAGCAATCTGTCACATGTATACAACACTCATTTTTTACACAGTGCACAGAGGTGCACTTATCCTTATTGTTCAAACCGATTTAAAGCTAAAACATTAAGTTTCCTTGGGCAAACTCATCCGGGACTTTCTACCGATTTTCCCTTCCTGTGTTTGCATATACTACACCAGAGTGCGTACACGTGTAACGAGCCGGATTAAAAGCTATGCTCAGGACAGTTGGACGTGGCTGTGTATCAAAGGTAAAAAATTATACAAATACTGTTCAGTTTCTCACAAAAACCAATCGTTTCCTGTCACCTACATCTTGGATGCCCTGGGGGTAAGCAGATAAACATCAAATGTTAGTTTTTGGGTGAACTATCCCTTTAAAGCCCTATGCGGCTATCCCTTTAAAGCCCTACGCGTAGAGCTGGGCGGTATGACCAAAAATTTATATCACGGTATTTTTCAAAATTATACGGTATCACGGTATTTAACGGTATTTTTTTTTTTATGCATGACTAGGTGTTAACCACATTTCCTAATAAATTAGAGAATAATTACTGCAGTATATTGGCTTACATTGACCGGACTAGTATTACCCAGGTTTGATTGGTCTCACAAAATGCTGCTGTTCACAAAGAGGTGACAGTGGCACTTATAACTGTAATGAGGTGAAGAAATCAGAATTCATAACTTGCATTCAAAATACACAACACTTTATTGTGCAAGTTTTGCAACTTGAAAACATCTTTAAACTGGCTACAATGTAAACAATATGTCCCCTGTAACTGCAAAATGACAACTTTATCCACTGGACTTTCATTAAGGCAAATTACCTGAAACAGGTAAATACAAAATGAGTGAAACTTTTCACTTTGTGAAACATTAATAATATTACTTCAAGTCCAACCAGGTAGTATTCAAGTATTTAAAATATAAAATAAGTTTAACTTGAAAACTTCTTAAACAACTAAACCTTCACTAAGGCAACTTGCATCCATACGGACTTTGCTTCAAGATGAGGTATATTCATACACACATTTAAACAAATAATAAATAGTAAACTAAAAGTATGCAGTTTGCATAAATAATACTATTGCTCAACCCCAGGAACAGTACACTGTATTCAAGTATCAAAAATATAAAAGAAGTGCAATATGGCTTGCAGGCTTATCCTGTAGCATTGAAACAATGCACATATTTCAACCTCATGGACAAGCTCCATAAATTAGGCATTTCAGCCATCACAAATTTTGAGCAAGGAAAACCAGACAGTCCACAGTATCTGGTTTGAGTGCAGCTCTATGGCATGTGATGATATTGCCACCGGTGCTGAACACTCTCTCAGACGGAGCACTTGTGGCAGGTATGCATAAATACTGTTGAGCTAGTTTTGCAACACGGGGGAAGTTTGCCTGATAGCATCTCCACCACTGCAAAGGGTCTGCATCACTGTCAACCTCTTTGGTCTGCAAGTAGGCTCTCAGCTCCATCTTGATGTTTTCCTCTTCTGAGAATGTTTCTCCGCTGCAGCCCATGCTGCTGGTGCTCTGCTTTTTGAAAAAGCTGGACAAGGACTTTTTTCTCTTTTCCTCAGGTGGAGCAACATGCCCTGCTGCAGCTGCTGCAGCACCAGAAGGCCCAGGGAGAGGGTCTTGCCGTTGATCCTTGAGTGACTTGATTTCTTCCACTGCTCTGGAAATGACATGTTCCACATTTTCTTTCTTTGTGTAGGTGGTTCTGAATCGTGGATCAAGGAAAGATGCGATATCGAGCAGGTTATCTGTGTCTGAGTATTTCTCGTTCAAGTAGGCTAGAATATTTCTCTTCACATCCCTGGCCAGTTCAGTGTTGTCGTCTTCCTCAGCAAGAATGGTAGTGTTGAACAGATGAAGTACTGGCTTTACGTATGACACGCTGACATAATGCTCTCCAGATAAGGCATCTGTGAAGTCCTGGAGTGGGCTCAACACCTGACAGAGAGAGAGAGAGAGAGGGAGAGGCATTAATGTTATTTTCATAACAATAAAATTAAAGAAGTGCATTCACTGGATGCAAAGGAATAGAAAAAAGAGCTTTGTTTTATTTAAAATAAAAATAATTAAAAATAGCACATAATAAAAGAAAAACAACCACACACCTTGTTGACAGCCTCCAGGACTTCCACATCTTGCCACCTGAGGATTAAATGCCTTGAATTTTTATCAGCTGTTAGAACCTGATTGATGGCTCTCTCTTGCTCTAATACTCTTTGAATCATCATCTGACGTGATCCCCATCTGGTGGGTGTCTCAGTTGTGAGCTGGTGCTTTGGAAGACCCAGTTCATCCTGTACCTTGGCCAGGTCCCTCCTTTTTTTCCATGAGTATGAAAAGGCTGCCACAATTTTTTTGCAGACTCCAGCTGCACGCTGTATGCGGTCATCTTTCATAGCTCTCTCTGTAAAAACGGCAAAAGGGTATTACTATTATTATTATATATTTATTATAACAGTCAGATTAATTAAATGTAATAATTAATATAATAACTAGGGCTTACCAATGGCTAGGTGAAGCCTGTGACCAAAGCACTGGAGTCTTGTCCAATTATTCAGCTCAATTGCCTTAATAATGTTGGCTCCACTGTCTGTTGTGATAGCCACTAGTCTGTGCTCCGACAGCCCCCAGGAATCCAGAACCTCTTGCAAGCCTGCCGCTAGTAACTCGCCAGTGTGATCATCGGGGAAAAAGCTTGTTTGCAGACAATGACTATGCAACACCCAGTCGTCACTTATAAAATGAACAGTCAGGCTTAGGTATGGTTCCATGCTCCGACTAGACCATAAATCAGTTGTTGCTGAGAAGTGGCGAATGGTAGCCAAGTCTGCTTCTACCTTGGCTCTGTGCTTTTGGTACAAGTTAGGGATTGCTGTTCGGCTAAAGTAATTTTGACTTGGTAAAACATATCTGGGATCCAGTACTTTAATCATCTCCTTGAAGCCAATTTTCTCAACAGTATTAAGCGGTACCATGTCTTTAGCTAAGTGGAAAGTAATAGCGTTGGTAATATCTTTCCACCGTTTGCTTTTCTTGTCATAGGCAGTCCCCTTAGTAAACGCGTCTTTGAGTGACGTCTGAGTCGCGTTTTGTGTTGCAGTGCCAACTTTATCGTTACCTGCAGATGTGGAAGAGGATGCAGATCTTAGTTTCATGCATTCTTCATATTGCAGGACATGTTTGTGGCGGAGGTGGTGAAGCAAATTGCTTGTGTTGCCTCCTGTGGCTACAACTTTAGCCCGACAACATTTACATATGATGGTTGTTTGATCAACGTCAGATTTTTTAAAGCCGAAGTATTTCCACACAACCGACATGGCTCCTCTTTTCGGAAGAAGTTCCTCTTTGTCTGTG
>NW_027394883.1:0-12977 GCF_049309525.1 Garra rufa | reverse complement strand
CACCCGACGAGAACAGCGAGGATCAACACTGATACTGAATCTAGTGCTCACTGCGCCCTCTAGTGTGTATTGTTCTAGCAGTGTATTGAAGTATATGCACTGTTGTCTAATACTGGATTACTCTGCATTGCTTTGTAAGAAAAAATAATTATTTAACAGCATAAATTAACTGTCTAAATTGTCTGTTTGCTGCTGACCTGACGAAAATGCTTTACAAGAATATCAGATTTTGGTAATCAGCAATTGGTTATGCCTATTTTGAATGCTTACAATATACAGTCAAACCCGAAATTATTCATACCCCTGGCAAATTCTGACTAAAAGTTACTTTTATTTAACCAGCAAGTTTTTTGACCGGAAATGACACAGGCTTCTCCCAAAAGATAATAAGACAATGTACAAGAGGCATCATTGTGGAAAAAAAATATATATATTTCTCAGCTTTTATTTACATTTGAACAAAAAGTGGCATGTCCAAAATTATTTATACCCTTTGCAAACTGTCACAGTCTATGGGAAAATCCAAAATTCTATACCATTCCAAATAGTCCAAGCTCTTCTAAAGCATCCTAATTACCCTGATTCACTGGGAACAACTGTTTTAATCAACTCAACAGGTACAAAAAAACAGAGGCTCTCTGCTGTTGGTTTGTGGACAGTCATGGCTAAGACAAAGGAGCTCACTGAGGACCTGCGGCTGCGCATTGTGGCTGCTCACAAGCCAGGAAAGGGCTATGAGGCAATATCTAAATGTTTTGAAGTTCCAGTGGCTACAGTGCAAAGTATTATTAAAAAAATACAAGATGTTCCACACTGTGAAAAATCTCAGAGGACGTGGTCGAAAGCCAAATGTGCCTCCTGTGCTGGCCAGGAGGAGTGAGAGAGGTAAAAAAGAATCCAAGAATCACCACCAAGGACATCCTGATGAATCTGGGCTCTGCTGGTTGCAACATCTCAAGGCAGACAGTCCAACGGACACTGCAAACCGCTGGGTTCCTCGGACGCAGACCAATGAGGACACCACTTCTCCAGATAAGGCACACAAAAGCCCACTTGACCTTTGCAAATGCTCATCTGGACAAAGAAGAAGACTTCTAATCACAGTAAACAGCACCATGAAAAAGGAACAATACATCAAAATTCTCAACAACAACATCAGCCAGTCTGCAGAAAAACTTGGCCTTTTGCACCAGTGGCAGATCTGAATATAATGAGTTTAACTGCAGTGCTGACTCACATATGACAGCAGAGAAAAATGAGCATATCGCAGGAAGAGCAAATTATGATGAAAGATTTCAAAATATTTATTATTATTATTTTTTTTTATACTATAAGATTATGAAAGTAAATAGGGTTAATTGTAATTTCATGCTGAGTAATATTTTTTATAGAGTTGGTGTTTAAGGTTGCCTCAGAGGTTCTTGTGGCCATCCTGGTTCCCGTATCAGTGGTTCTCAACCGTTTTGACTTGTTTGTCCAAAACTATTTTCAAAAGTTTCCCCATTGAAGGTATAATATTTCCTCCAGTATTTCTGCTGTAATTAGAACAAAGCCACATGTTTTATTTGTTTATTTTTTAAAGGAAACTGGGAAACAAACAGAAACAATAGTTATTCTGTATTCATTGAATTAATTATGATTAATTATGATAATATTAATATATTTAAATAGTTTAAAAACATCCTGCAGCCCTCTTGGTTGTTTGCTGAGGCCCCCTAGTTGGTTACTGCCACGGCCCAGTCCTGGAGCTTCCAGCTGAAAGAGAGTTTTCTGTCACAGTTGCCTCATAATTTCCAGAAATTGTACCACCAGAACATGCACTGGTTCCAGTCACAGCCGCTCCAGAGGTTCCGATCAGGCCGGCATCTCAGACCTCAGTTCCTTAATTCTTTTTCTTTCACTTTTGTAAAGTTTGCCAAAGTAAAATGAATGAACTAAATGTGAGTCCATGTGATAGATGTACATACATATGATAAATAAAACAGTTAATAAACCAGTAAAAAAAAAAAACAGCAGCTGAATGTTTTAAATTAAAAACTGATCTCTGAAGATGTTTAAACTAAGTTCACTGTACATAACTGCTAATAGCAGTCTATTATTCTGCTTTGCTACACTAGAGGGCGCAGTGAGCACTAGATTCAGTATCAGTGCTGATCCTCGCAGTTCTCGTCGGGTGCAGTGGCGCGCGCCTGTAATCCAAGCTGCTGGGAGGCTGAGGCTGGCGGATCGCTTGAGCTCAGGGGTTCTGGGCTGCAGTGGACTATGTTGATCGGGTGTCCGCACTAAGTTCGGTATCGATATGGTGCTCCTGGGGGAGCTCGGGACCACCAGGTCATCTAAGGAGGGGTGAACCGGCCCAGGTCGGAGACGGAGCAGATCAAAGCCCCCGTGTCGATCAGTAGTGGGATCGCGCCTGTGAATAGACACTGCAGTGCAGCCTGAGCGATACAGCGAGACTCTGTCTTTTGCGTTTCTACCTGTATGTGGACTAACAGTCAAACATTTAGAGATCAATTATATGATTAGAATGCAATGATAATGAAATCCTTTTACTCTTACTTTTCAACTCCAGATAATGGCATTATCTCACTTTCAAATTTGTATGTTTCAGTTTCAACTTTTATCCTTTCAGTAGTGGCATTCGTGGGGGACACTACTTATTATTTATTATTTTTTGTCCTGACTATTTTAGTAGAATGTCACTGTACTTTGTGTTCTGGTTGTGTATATGCTTTATTGCTTTGCGTCAACCCAAGTCACATATTGTTCCATTAAAGTAAATAATATTTCTATGCCGTAACATAGAGTGGGGGGAAACGCCCCCTTGGTACAAATCAAATTTTTGTTAAAAATCTGATAACATGAAAACACTGGACATTTTTCATACTTCGTTTATAATTTATCTAATTGTCACAAAAAACTATGATAACTTTTCTGAACACATTTAATTTTTGGTTCACAGAAAAAAAAAAAAGACAGTTCTTAACATGTATTATTTAAAGTGTAAAACATCGTCTCCATCTGGTCATGAAATGCAGACACTGAATATAAAGAGCAATATCACTTCCAGAGAAATGCAATGCCACTACTGAAAAGATAAAAAGGTTACACATTTTTATAAATATGTTACATAATATACACTTGACAAGAATGGAAAAATTTCATTATCTTTGAATTCTTAATTATATAATTGATCTCTAAATGTTTGACTGTTAGTCCACATACAGACAGTAACGCAAAGGACTGAGTCTCGCTGTATCGCTCAGGCTGCACTGCAGTGTCTATTCACAGGCGCGATCCCACTACTGATCGACACGGGGGATTTGACCTGCTCCGTCTCCGACCTGGGCCGGTTCACCCCTCCTTAGACGACCTGGTGGTCCCGAGCTCCCCCAGGATCACCATATCGATACCGAACTTAGTGCGGACACCCGATCGACATAGTCCACTGCAGCCCAGAACCCCTGAGCTCAAGCGATCCGCCAGCTTCAGCCTCCCAGTAGCTTGGATTACAGGCGCGCGCCACTGCACCCGACGAGAACAGCGAGGATCAACACTGATACTGAATCTAGTGCTCACTGCGCCCTCTAGTGTGTAATGTTCTAGCAATGTATTGAAGTATATGCACTGTTGTCTAATACTGGATTACTCTGCATTGCTTTGTAGGAAAAAATAATTCTTTAACAGCATAAATTAACTGTCTAAATTGTCTGTTTGCTGCTGACCTGACGAAAATGCTTTACAAGAATATCAGATTTTGGTAATCAGCAATTGGTTATGCCTATTTTGAATGCTTACAATATACAGTCAAACCCGAAATTATTCATACCTGGCAAATTCTGACTAAAAGTTACTTTTATTTAACCAGCAAGTTTTTTTGACCGGAAATGACACAGGCTTCTCCCAAAAGATAATAAGACGATGTACAAGAGGCATCATTGTGGAAAAAAAAAATATTTCTCAGCTTTTATTTACATTTGAACAAAAAGTGGCATGTCCAAAATTATTTATACCCTTTGCAAACTGTCACAGTCTATGGGAAAATCCAAAATTCTATACCATTCCAAATAGTCCAAGCTCTTCTAAAGCATCCTAATTACCCTGATTCACTGGGAACAACTGTTTTAATCAACTCAACAGGTAAAAAAAAACAGAGGCTCTCTGCTGTTGGTTTGTGGACAGTCATGGCTAAGACAAAGGAGCTCACTGAGGACCTGCGGCTGCGCATTGTGGCTGCTCACAAGCCAGGAAAGGGCTATAAGACAATATCTAAATGTTTTGAAGTTCCAGTGGCTAGTGGCTACAGTGCAAAGTATTATTAAAAAAATACAAGATGTTCCACACTTTGAAAAATCTCAGAGGACGTGGTCGGAAGCCAAATGTGCCTCCTGTGCTGCCCAGGAGGAGTGAGAGAGGTAAAAAAGAATCCAAGAATCACCACCAAGGACATCCTGATGAATCTGGGCTCTGCTGGTTGCAACAT
Organism: Garra rufa; assembly: GCF_049309525.1. Classification (NCBI taxonomy): domain Eukaryota; kingdom Metazoa; phylum Chordata; class Actinopteri; order Cypriniformes; family Cyprinidae; genus Garra; species Garra rufa. The sequence continues at coordinate 8,494 of NW_027394883.1, read as the reverse complement.
CTCAAGGCAGACAGTCCAACGGACACTGCAAACCGCTGGGTTCCTCGGACGCAGACCAATGAGGACACCACTTCTCCAGATAAGGCACACAAAAGCCCACTTGACCTTTGCAAATGCTCATCTGGACAAAGAAGAAGACTTCTAATCACAGTAAACAGCACCATGAAAAAGGAACAATACATCAAAATTCTCAACAACAACATCAGCCAGTCTGCAGAAAAACTTGGCCTTTTGCACCAGTGGCAGATCTGAATATAATGAGTTTAACTGCAGTGCTGACTCACATATGACAGCAGAGAAAAATGAGCATATCGCAGGAAGAGCAAATTATGATGAAAGATTTCAAAATATTTATTTATTATTATTTTTTTTATACTATAAGATTATGAAAGTAAATAGGGTTAATTGTAATTTCATGCTGAGTAATATTTTTTATAGAGTTGGTGTTTAAGGTTGCCTCAGAGGTTCTTGTGGCCATCCTGGTTCCCGTATCAGTGGTTCTCAACCGTTTTGACTTGTTTGTCCAAGACTATTTTCAAAAGTTTCCCCATTGAAGGTATAATATTTCCTCCAGTATTTCTGCTGTAATTAGAACAAAGCCACATGTTTTATTTGTTTATTTTTTAAAGGAAACTGGGAAACAAACAGAAACAATAGTTATTCTGTATTCATTGAATTAATTATGATTAATTATGATAATATTAATATATTTAAATAGTTTAAAAACATCCTGCAGCCCTCTTGCTTGTTTGCTGAGGCCCCCTAGTTGGTTACTGCCACGGCCCAGTCCTGGAGCTTCCAGCTGAAAGAGAGTTTTCTGTCACAGTTGCCTCATAATGTCCAGAAATTGTACCACCAGAACATGCACTGGTTCCAGTCACAGCCGCTCCAGAGGTTCCGATCAGTTCCGGCATCTCAGACCTCAGTTCCTTAATTCTTTTTCTTTCATTTTTGTAAAGTTTGCCAAAGTAAAATGAATGAACTAAATGTGAGTCCATGTGATAAATGTACATACATATGATAAATAAAACAGTTAATAAACCAGGAAAAAAAAAACAGCAGCTGAATGTTTTAAATTAAAAACTGATCTCTGAAGATGTTTAAACTAAGTTCACTGTACATAACTGCTAATAGCAGTCTATTATTCTGCTTTGCTACACTAGAGGGCGCAGTGAGCACTAGATTCAGTATCAGTGCTGATCCTCGCAGTTCTCGTCGGGTGCAGTGGCGCGCGCCTGTAATCCAAGCTGCTGGGAGGCTGAGGCTGACGGATCGCTTGAGCTCAGGGGTTCTGGGCTGCAGTGGACTATGTAGATCGGTGTCCGCACTAAGTTCGGTATCGATATGGTGCTCCTGGGGGAGCTCGGGACCACCAGGTCGTCTAAGGAGGGGTGAACCGGCCCAGGTCGGAGACGGAGCAGATCAAAGCCCCCGTGTCGATCAGTAGTGGGATCGCGCCTGTGAATAGACACTGCAGTGCAGCCTGAGCGAAACAGCGAGACTCTGTCTTTTGCGTTTCTACCTGTATGTGGACTAACAGTCAAACATTTAGAGATCAATTATATGATTAGAATGCAATGATAATGAAATCCTTTTACTCTTACTTTTCAACTCCAGATAATGGCATTATCTCACTTTCAAATTTGTATGTTTCAGTTTCAACTTTTATCCTTTCAGTAGTGGCATTCGTGGGGGACACTACTTATTATTTATTATTTTTTGTCCTAATTATTTTAGTAGAATGTCACTGTACTTTGTGTTCTGGTTGTGTATATGCTTTATTGCTTTGCGTCAACCCAAGTCACATATTGTTCCATTAAAGTAAATAATATTTCTATGCCGTAACATAGAGTGGGGGAAAACGCCCCCTTGGTACAAATAAAATTTTTGTTAAAAATCTGATAACATGAAAACACTGGACATTTTTCATACTTCGTTTATAATTTATCTAATTGTCACAAAAAACTATGATAACTTTTCTGAACACATTTAATTTTTGGTTCACAGAAGAAAAAAAAATGACAGTTCTTAACATGACCTTCTGTGGTCATGAATTCCCCACCTTAATTATGACTTTGATATCATTTATTCAGGTGGTAGCGCATACTGCCAGCTATATTGAGCCGGTCAGGATGCCCTATTTTCTGGAAATCTAGTTTGCTGCTTGTGGTAGTTTCAGTCTGGCCAGCAGGGGGTGTAATCACCTTCCTCAATCATAAATTTGACCTCATTTATAGGGGTGGTAGCGCAATCTGCCGGCCACTTTGAGCCTGGCAGGATACACTACCCCTCCGTTAGATCAGATCAGCTTTCTTAAGTTGCTCCAAGCAAGTTCAATTGTTCAATGCAGTAGTCAGAGTCTGTTTGCTCACTGAAGCTAAGCAGGCTCAAGCTTGGTCAGTATGTGGATGCGAGACCCTTTGGGGAAATCTAGTCTGCTGCTGGAGGTAGTTTTAGTCCAACCAGCAGGGGGTGCTCGTTTTTTGACATGTACAATATGGTTTCAAAACTTCGGACTGCGAAAAATAGTGACTTTTTAATGAAGCCTTAAACCGGCAACCGTAAAGAGGAGCATCCGTCTGATGAGGCATCAAACTTGCCTCCTGACCTTCTGTGGTCATGAATTCCCCACCTTAATTATGACTTTGATATCATTCATTCAGGTGGTAGCGCATACTGCCAGCTATATTGAGCCGGTCAGGATGCCCTATTTTCTGAAAATCTAGTTTGCTGCTTGTGGTAGTTTCAGTCTGGCCAGCAGGGGGTGTAATCACCTTCCTCAATCATGAATTTGACCTCATTTATAGGGGTGGTAGCGCAATCTGCCGGCCACTTTGAGCCTGGCAGGATACACTACCCCTCCGTTAGATCAGATCAGCTTTCTTAAGTTGCTCCAAGCAAGTTCAATTGTTCAATGCAGTAGTCAGAGTCTGTTTGCTCACTGAAGCTAAGCAGGCTCAAGCTTGGTCAGTATGTGGATGCGAGACCATTTGTGGAAATCTAGTTTGCTGCTGGAGGTAGTTTTAGTCCAACCAGCAGGGGGTGCTCGTTTTCTGACATGTAAAATGTGGTTTCAAAACTTCGGACTGCGAAAAATAGTGACTTTTTAATGAAGCCTTAAACCGGCAACCGTAAAGAGGAGCATCCGTCTGATGAGGCATCAAACTTGCCTCCTGACCTTCTGTGGTCATGAATTCCCCACCTTAATTATGACTTTGATATCATTCATTCAGGTGGTAGCGCATACTGCCAGCTATATTGAGCCGGTCAGGGTGCCCTATTTTCTGAAAATCTAGTTTGCTGCTTGTGGTAGTTTCAGTCTGGCCAGCAGGGCGTGTAATCACCTTCCTCAATCATGAATTTGACCTCATTTGTAGGGGTGGTAGCGCAATCTGCCGGCCACTTTGAGACTGGCAGGATACGCTACCCCTCCGTTAGATCAGATCAGCTTTCTTAAGACGATGTGAACAAGTTCAATTGTTGAATGCCGTAGTCAGAGTCTGTTTACTCACTGAAGCTAAGCAGGCTTGAGCTTGGTCAATATGTGGATGGGAGACCCTTTGTGGAAATCTAATTTGCTGCTGGAGGTAGTTTTAGTCCAACCAGCAGGGGGTGCTCGTTTTCTGACATGTACAATGTGGTTCCAAGACTTCGGACTGCGAAAAATAGTGACTTTTTAATGAAGCCTTAAATCGGCAACCGTAAAGAGGAGCATCCGTCTGATGAGGCATCAAACTGGCCTCCTGACCTTCTCGTGTCATGAATTCCCCACCTTAATTATGACTTTGATATCATTCATTGAGGTGGTAGCGCATACTGCCAGCTATATTCAGCCGGTCAGGATGCTCTATTTTCTGAAAATCTAGTTTGCTGCTTGTGGTAGTTTCCGTCTGGCCAGCAGGGGGTGTAATCACCTTCCTCAATCATGAATTTGGCCTCATTTATAGGGGTGGTAGCGCAATCTGCCGGCCACTTTGAGCCTGGCAGGATACGCTACCCCTCCGTTAGATCAGATTAGCTTTCTTAAGTTGCCCTAAGCGAGTTCAATTGTTGAATGCAGTAGTCGGAGTCTGGTTGCTCACTGAAGCTAAGCAGGCACAAGCTTGGTCAGTATGTGGATGCGAGACCCTTTGTGTATATCTAGTTTGCTGCTGGAGGTAGTTTTAGTCCAACCAGCAGGGGGTGCTCGTTTTCTGACATGTACAATGTGGTTCCAAACTTCGGACTGCGAAAATAGTGACTTTTTAATGAAGCCTTAAACCGGCAACCGTAAAGAGGAGCATCCGTCTGATGAGGCATCAAACTGGCCTCCTGACCTTCTGTGGTCATGAATTCCCCACCTTAATTATGATTTTGATATCATTCATTCAGGTGGTAGCGCATACTACCAGCTATATTGAGCCGGTCAGGATGCCCTATTTTCTGGAAATCCAGTTTGCTGCTTGTGGTAGTTTCAGTCTGGCCAGCAGGGGGTGTAATCACCTTCCTCAATCATGAATTTGACCTCATACACTCCCAAGTAGGGCTCGCTGCAGCCTGCGGTGGACATCCAACCCCGCCCACATCCATGTGTGACGTCAGACACCACGCCCACGTCAATGCGTCACCGTGTGACTCCCCTCCCCATCGGTAGCCTTAAAGCGGTGCATTTCAAAATACTTCACGGAATTTATCCATGTAAAGTAGCTCTTTCTAAATTCATGGACATTGATAATACCTGCAGTTTCTGTAACACACACGAGGAAGACTTGTGTCATTTGTTTTATAATTGTGAATTGTCTCTTAGTTTTTAGTCTAATGTTAGCACCTTTCTATTTCTGCAAAGAAATGTTAATTATATGCTTTCTTTAAAAGATGTTATCTGTACTTATTCTCATAAAAGTAAAATGATTGAGTACGTTGTTAACTTTTACATTTTGCAAGGCAAATATTATATTCATAAATAGAAATTTGCTAAATGCATACCAAAATGTAATTTATTTTTATCAGAAATAGAAGTTTTGAAAAGTCTTTAAAACAAATGAATACATTTGTTGTTACATTTCACGGAGAACTTTTTTTCTGGTTATGCTTCCACAATATAATTTTTGTATATGTAAGGGAAAAGGAAGAAAATTTGAACTATTGTTTAGTTGTTTCTAGGTTTTAATTTAATTTTTGTTTATTTATTTACTTTTTATTTATACGTTTATTTATTTATTTTTTCTCTCTATGGTATTAGTTTTTTTATTATTATTATTATTATTATTTTAATTTTATCTCATTACATATTGTATTACTGTAAACAGATTAGGCTTGTATTTTGTGTATCTGGATTTCTATTTCAATATTTTTGTAATGTCCAATTATTCTTAAAAAAAAAAAAGAATCCCGATGTTGTACGGCACGCATGTGCAAGAATGGCGGAAGTATGTTGTATCGGGGATGTAAACAAAACAGTTTGTATTAAATAATACAAATTAAACCTAGGTCACCTTTCATATGGAACTAATTACATTCGAACAGCCGGTAAAACGCTTGCTTTGGTTGATTAAAGTTAGGAAAATGGTAATTGGTAATAAAACATTTAAACCCTACCCTATTTGTTTGTGTAATGACATAAATTCACGTTTATTATAATCGATTTTGACATAGCTTAGACAAGATCAGATTTAGACGGACAAGTAAGTTTTGTTATTGTAAACGAACACTTAGCATATTTTCATTTTCATCTAATTCTCTAAAGATATGTCCACAAATGTGAACATTGCTAATCATATTATCACTATTTTAATATGTGTTAATATACTATTTAATATGTTGGATGTGTGACGTGTTTGAACATGGGCGCGGCGTCTGGCGTCACACTTGGATGTGGGCGGGGTTGGATGTCCACCGCAGGCTGCAGCGAGACGCTACTCGATCGCTTGAGCTCAGGGGTTCTGGGCTGCAGTGGACTATGTCGATCGGGTGTCCGCACTAAGTTCGGTATCGGTATGGTGCTCCTGGGGGAGCTCGGGACCACCAGGTCGTCTATGGAGGGGTGAACCGGCCCAGGTCGGAGACGGAGCAGATCAAAGCCCCCGTGTCGATCAGTAGTGGGATCGCGCCTGTGAATAGACACTGCAGTGCAGCCTGAGCGATACAGCGAGACTCAGACTTTTGCGTTTCTAACCTTTAAAAACTTGTAACCTTTTTAAAACTTTTAACTTTTCAGTAGCGGCATTGTGATGTGTAATGTTTCTGTTCATATTCAGTGTATGCGTTCCACATTAAATAATAAATGTTTTAACATCTTAAATATCTCTTGGCTTGACAATGTCTGCACACTGAAAATAAAACGATATCGACAATTTCAAGACAAACTTTGACAACAAGACCAACTTTGCTGTCATCCGTTTAAAACTGCTGAAATGTACCATTTTAAGATGAGTGATATTTATATTTCCCTATTTGAAATACCCTTATTTTTAAAGATCTTTTGAGATAAAAACAAATCTGTGGTTCTTTTATGTGTCACTCCACAGGACATTACATCACACTAAAGGACAGAAATTGTAGTTATTCAAGTATTTCTATTTAATTTTGAACATGTCACATGAGAAAGAAAGTTTATTTTTGATACAAACAATATCAACGATTTCTTTTCTATCAACAAAATTCAGTCTCACTTAGTATGTTGCTGAAACTATCCCCCCACTGAATGTGCGGCACAGCTAAATATGATTTATATTCAAACTATATTCATTAAGATGTGAATGATTTTTTAAAACTATATGGCTATATTTTAAGGCATCATTTTGATTCTTTTTACTTTCTGCATCATTGTCCTAGGATCTCCTCCTTTGTGGTGGATCTCTGTTAATTTTCTGTTCTCTTCCACTAATTTCTCTCCTACAATTGGTTTCAAAAACTAAGTATCACATTCTATAGGCCTACTCATTTTCATGACACTTTATTACAGTACAGATTTTCTGCAAAAGATCAGAAAATAGTTAAATTGATGTACTTTTTGCTTTTTAGCACACTAAAATGGTCAAAAAAGAATAAAAATGCTTCTTAAAGAGAACTTGTCCTCTGTTGTGACAGTACACCAGTACACTTCATGGAAGTGTAGTATTCTGCTTTGCTTCACTAGAGGGCGCTAGAGCACTAGATTCAGAATCAGTGCTGATACTCGCTGTTCTCGTCGGGTGCAGTGGCGCGCGCCTGTAATCCAAGCTACGGGGAGGCTGAGGCTGGCGGATCGCTTGAGCTCAGGGGTTCTGGGCTGCAGTGGACTATGTCGATCGGGTGTCCGCACTAAGTTCGGTATCGATATGGTGTTTCTGGGGGAGCTCGGGATCACCAGGTCGTCTAAGGAGGGCTGAACCGGCCCAGATCGGAGACGGAGCAGGTCAAAGCCCCCGTGTCGATCAGTAGTGGGATCGCGCCTGTGAATAGACACTGCAGTGCAGCCTGAGCGATACAGCGAGACTCAGACTTTTGGGTTTCTTAAAAACTTGTAACCTTTTTAAATGTGTAACCTTTTAAAACTTTTACTTTTCACTAGAGGCATTGTGATGTATGATGTTTCTGTTTATATTCAGTGTCTGCATTTTATGACCAGATGGAGGCGCTGTTTCACACATTAAATAAATGCTTTAACATCTTAAACATCTCTTGACTTGACGATGACTTGAAATTGTTGAGATATACTGTATATATATAGGTTATGATTGGCTATAATTGGTCAATGTGATAAATCTCACCTCACGAAACAGTCTGAATAAACAATATAATGGCATTAATGGGAAAACTAATAAAAAGTAAGTAAATAACTCATACGCTTTTAAATAATCACTTCATCAAGTCAAAATCAAAATTTAAATGGTCTGAAAAACTTGATCTGTAGGTTTTTTTAGTGAGCAATAAGCATGTTAAAATTAAAGATACATCTTAGCGTCTGTGACCAGTGTTCACCTAGCTCTGATGACTGATGATCTGAAGATAAGTTTATTATTTTAAAGAACAGCTGAAGATTAGTTCATAAAGGCCTGGTTTCACAGACAGGGCTTAGACTAAGCCAGGATTAGGCCTTCGTTCAATAATGACATTTAAGTCATTTTTATAAAAGTGCTTAGAAAAAAAACATTACTGGTGTGCATCTTGAGACAAAACAAAGGCACTGATATATTTTAAGATCAGTTAGTTCAAGTTTCTTTCAGTTGAAACAGCTCAGATTTACATGTTAGTCTGGGACTAGGCTTAATCCTTGTCTATGAAACCGGGGGAAAGAAAATATATAGTTGTTTAAATAAAATATATTATTTAAATTGTAACTGCCTTGATTTAATATTTTGGAATAATTGTACAATGCTTAAAAACAATAAACTGATGAGATTTCTACTTGGTTTTATTAAATAGAATAATATTTACATTTAATGTAAAAAATAATAGTGTAAGTAATGTTAAACCATGAATTTACATTTAATTATTATTAATATTTTTTTACACAGAGAAAAAACAAACAAAC